>NC_085087.1:5749208-5789208 GCF_963422355.1 Corticium candelabrum | reverse complement strand
CGAAAATGAATGAACAGGACAGAGACACGATGCTGCAACGTACGAGACAGTGTTCGACTCTGGTCGTCAGCCATAAGGAATAACAATGAGCCCACTGTATAAAGAGACATCGGTGGTCAACAATCCAGCATACGGTGTCGTGCCAAATCAAAATTAAAATTATTACTAATTTTATGCTTTCTAATAGTTAAGTGATTGGTTAGTTAATCGACTGTTGGACAAGATACATGCCATCGAATGGCTATGTTTTCGACTTATTTGGTAGATTGTTGAAGCGTTTTCTAGCTACATACTAATAAACTGTTAGTAACTTTTGCATAACGCATTAGCAATAGAACCAAATTACATTAATTTTGGGACAGTCTGGACTAGTTGTTTTATTTAATTGCCACTTGTAGCTTCTAGATCTACAACACAATATTGCATGTTTGTATGTTTTTCAAGTTTGTTTTCTACGTTTGCCTGAGATCGAAGAAATGGTTTCCATTCAGCCGAGAAAGAAAGAAGCAACAGCGTCCTGAAGCGGCTTAAAAACTATATATGAGGTCTTCAATAAGCTCTTACCGTTTACAGTATATGGCATTCATTATTTAATCTTTTTTACAAGATTTTTTCTCACTTGCTGAGCTACGGCTTGCCCCCGGCGCATGATATCCCATGCATTGTTTAATTAATAATAAATAAATGTTTTCTACTTGTGACGGAGAGGTCACAATAGGACATCTAGATACTCTCGTAGATAACATTAGCGTTTGTAGCCTACTGATTTAAATAGAGAGTTTTGTTTCACAGACGAGTCTGGCAGCACTGCGGATGCTCGTATTAGCAATGCTAGATCCACTCCTAAAATGTTGATAAACTCTGTCTATTGATGTCACAGTGCGTCAAAACAATGTGCATTGCTCATTAAGTCAAAATATAGCATTCGTGTCTTTTTTGAGTAATATTCAACCGTTTATGATAGACATTGTCACAAACGATATGAAAATCATTTTCAATGTTTATTGAGACAATCAATAATAATATGTTACAAGTGACGTGTAGAAGTCATGTCACGTGATAAAAATTTAGCACAATGGAAACTATAGTCTTTCTATTAAATTTTTAGAATCTGATGAAGTGTTAATCAGTCTAGAAATAACGATAAAGTACACTTGAAATGTTTTCTTTGTGCAACTTGAATGCGTCCAATAGATTAATCATTAAATTTAAAAAATAATTTTAATTAACTTTGTCTCTACCCTTTTACAACTCAGTAAAAAGAGTCATTTGACGGGAGGTAGGCATTTTCATCATATATTGTAAGCAAATAACGTGCAGCTCTAGTTTTACGCACACGGTAGAAGTCAAGCGTTATTCTAAACTCAGGAAATATGTAGAAACTCAAAATGACGAGAAATTTCTAAGTAAAGAAGGTGAATTCACTTAACTTACTAATTGTTATAGTTTGTCGCATTTTTCTGTATAAGAATAAACAGATTCACAGCTTTTGGCAAACGTTTATTGTTGAGGTAATGCTGAAACTTATCGAGTACTTCAAGTTTTATTAATTGCCCAAATAGTTGTTTTTCACTCGTTTGCTTTACCTAGTCTTTAAATTAGTTGCTTAAACTCTTAATAAATTTTAAATTATTTTAAATGTTTTAATATTTTGCAAATGCTGTGCACATGCGTGTATTAAAGTGAGTAGGTTTTTGTGTAGTGCTGGAGGGTTATAAAACCAGACAAATTTACGAAACAGCAATAGCCCATCAGTTATAACAGATTAGTTGTCGTGGGTCATCGAATACACCGCTGACCAGTCGCGGTACTGTATACGGGAATTAATAACTCCGAATACGGGACCTGCGGTACCCGTCACGTGACTTTTTTGTTAGGTACGGGACTTGGAGCAACAATATAGATGTCTGTAAAGCGACTTGCCGTATTCTTCTATCTCACGTTTCCTATACCTGCATGTTTGCAACTAAACTCTAGACATCGACAGTTGGCGCTGTCTTTTGTATAATTGTGTAAATTTCTATTTCGCAACTGAACACCGTAGTGTTCTTCCATAGAACACGTACCACGTTGTTTAATTTGTTTCCCATTGTATTTACTGCAATTTGTTTAGAAGAACCGTTTATTATGAGGCGATGTGCATTACACAAGAATTCAGCACTGACCTAAAGTAAAAAGTTTTTGTGTTGTAGTCTAGAGGATTCTAAAACAAGACGAATTTACAAAACAGCAATAACTCATTAGGTAAAACAGATCAGGAACATTTCACTTGTCGTGGGTCATTGAATACACCGATGACAAGACGTGGTACCGTATACGGGGATTAATAATAACGAATACGGGACCTGCGCTACCAATCACGGGACTTTTTTTGTTAGATATGGGACTGGGAGCGACAATATAGACGTCTCTATATTGCTAACATAATAACATACACTAACAAGTAAAAATGGATATACTCTCATTGTAAACTGTAAGTTTTACTATCTACCTATAGCGCACTGGATAACTATCTGGAAACCTGTGTGATCTGGTTCTACTGCATGCATATATATAGATGGACGTAACGACACGATCAGTGATGGATCTATTGATTGCTTTGCTCTTCTAAATAACAACGTTACTATTGGTTGCACACATCAAGGCTCGTTATCCCAGGAGCATTTTGGGACATTAGACCAGCTAGTGGAGCCTATACATTTCAGTGACTGGCTTACAGCCTACTCCTGGGTTTACTGTACGATCATCAGACGTTACAGCAAAGCAATCTTCTTTTACTATGAGTATCAATTAAGTCTCTCAAAATACATCTCAACTACAGTACAGCTTTTCTTTGAATGATGAAAGTGTAACGTCATTTGGTAGTGATGTCATTCAAATTCTACTTGGAAGTATGAAGCAAGATTTACTTGTCATTTTGAAAAGTCATTGTTTCTGTTGTTTGTTACTCTCACTTGACTGTAGATGTTCTCACCATATCTTGTAAGCAACCCTTGCACATCTCTCGAGAGCCAAGCCTTCCTTCGTGCTCAGAGCGCGACCTCACGTGCAGTTCGCCTGCTCGCACGTGAGAGGAGATGCTTGATCCGTAACTACTCGAAGCAGTTCGGACTCAAGCACTTCCTCCGTGCGAGCAGTTTCGACTCAAGCACCTCCTCTCACGTGCAAGCAGTCAAACAGCATGAACATGAGGTCACGCAGTAAGCACGGACGAAGGCTTGGCTCGCAGGCTACAACTCTCTCAACAATACCACAACTGATATCCCTTAATTGTAAGGTATTCGGAACTCCACCACCATCTACCAAATCAAAAATCTGGATTAAAATAAACAGAAATGAATTAACTTCACCTGTTGACTCGGATCGTTTTCAATAGTCGGTGCAAACAGCTCAATGCTTGTTCTGACAATAAGTCTTCTCACCTGTGATGGTGATAACTACAGTATATCATTTGAAAATATATTGACAATATCACAATCTTATTAGTGGAACAATACTACTAGAATGTCCAGTAAATATAGAACATCTAGTGAGTTATTAATGATACAGTACGTCTCACCTGTTTATTTTCATTTCGTCTATCTCCTAATGCAAACATTGTTTGAAACATTGACGACACCAATACTAGAAACAAAACAACTACCACTGATTCTTGTAAATGTCTCATAACTTCGACTGTCTTTGTCAGCTTGCAACATGTCTATGCGTCAACAACATGTACTGCTTCAAATAGCAACAAAATGACAATTCAAATCCTATTTAAACCTTGTGGTTGGTCTTAAAATATTTGTTTGTTTGATTCCATGACAACTTGACTTCCTTGTCAGTGTACCTCCAACAAGTTCACCTCTGAAAAGTCTATCTCCAACAAGTTCACTATCAACATCAAGTCCTGTTTCAAGTATGAATATCGATATTCAAAATTTTTTTTGTGGCAATGCAATTTTGAACTACTGTACATGTACACTCTAACATATGCTAACTAAGTATTATTTGCTTTTGTATATTGCTCTGTAGGTTGACATATATAATATTGTGTATTACTCTTGTATTGATGTTGTAGTCATTAGCTTGCCTATTACGTATACCCACGAGGTTCAGGTTTACCAACAAGATCTTGTGCAGGTCAACGGATCAATGTTTTCTATGTCTTGTTGCTCTTCCAATTCTTCTTTAGATGCAGATGAGAAGACGAACTTAGAACTAACAACCAAATCAAAAACATTTCGTCAAGATCTGCATAGGTAAACGGCTGGTTTTACACCAATTTCCCATTTATTACCTCACAAAAATTATTAGCTAAGTTTTACAAGCCGATTTTTTTATTGTTTTTGCCTTGAGAATATTCCTCGCCAGCCGTGTCTGCTTTCTGATTTTTTTACTGTTTGTCTGGGAGAGTGTAGATTTCCGTAGATAAACCAGGATTGATTTTGACCTTTTCAGTCTATGATTTGTTGCATGGTACTCTGTTTGGCTACAGTTGTTACGGCGTACGCCTCGATCTCGTCTGGAACGGTGGCTGGACCGGTCTCGGCGTATTGGACCCCCTCGACGGCCGTGTCGTGTGGTGTGACTCTATACTACAGTGATGGTATCCACCGTATCATATATAAATATATTTGTAAAATGTCGACACCAACCCTTGTAGTGTTATGTGCGCGCCGTTGTCAGTGCTGTTACAAACAACTTGAATCAGTATACAACTGCAATTGTGTTTGATAGTGCAACTTATTGCTTTCCTTGAATTTTTTCCAAATAATAAATACAGCAACTGCGATGATAATAATCAGAGCAACAACTACCACTATATGACTGGTATTAGCCATGCTAAATAGAAGAGAATATGGCATATGAAATACAACTGCAGTATGATGACTGTACCTCGTTGATCGTCCTTTGAGGTTTTATTTATTGATGTTACGCGAGTGGTGCTGCCACCTACAATCACAAGTCAGTAATACTGGGAGAGAAAGGCTCTTGTGTTGTAGCTATTGTGCCTCGACAAAACCGCTAGTACAATGTATTGACATTGTAAAGTGCACAAGAATTTGTCAATAACATTTGCTGTCCCACTTCTTACTGTTGACCTTGAAGCTTGTGGATTAATACGTAACTCAATGACTACAACAACACCAACACAAGCAGAAATCGAGTGAAACACAAATATTATGTCGACATACAGTGCAGTATACAAAAGCAAAAAATAATTGGTTAGTATATGTTAGAGTTTACATGTACAGCGATTTAAAAACAGCATTGCTACAACAAACTAAATCTTGAATATTGATACGCATACTTGTAACAAGACTTGATGTTACTGGTGGACTTGTTGGTGGTGCTGAAAAAAGAAATTGAGCATGTAAAGTTGCCATAGAATCAAACAAAGAGAAATTGTAAAGACAAACCACAGGTCAACATGGATATTAAATTGTCATTTTGCTGTTATTTGAAGCAGTACATGTTGTTGATGCAGACATATGTTGCAAGCTGACAAAGACAGTTGAAGTTATGAGACATTCGTAAGAATCAGTGATAGTTGTTTTGTTTTAAATGTTGGTGGCGTCAATGTTCCAAACAATGTTTGCTAGAGGAGATAGACGAAATGGAAAAACAGGTGAGACGTGCTGTATCATTAATTAATTAATTAATTAATATGTTCACAATTTGGCAAATAATTATTATCTAAAAAACACAGCACACCACAAGTTGCACATTACTCAAAATTCTCACTAGATGTTGTAATATTTTCGGACATTCTAGTAGTGATATTCTCATAATAAGGTTGTGATATTCCCAATACATTTTCAGATGATATACTGTATTTATTACCATCACACAGTTGAGAGGATTTATTGTCAGAACAGGCATTGAGCTGTCTGCAACAACAATTGAAAACCGATTTGAATCAACAGTTAAAGTTAATCCATTTCTGTTTA
This sequence comes from Corticium candelabrum, assembly GCF_963422355.1. NCBI lineage: Eukaryota > Metazoa > Porifera > Homoscleromorpha > Homosclerophorida > Plakinidae > Corticium > Corticium candelabrum. Next base: position 5,783,272 of record NC_085087.1, on the reverse strand, counting down.
TTTTAATCCAGTTTTCTATTTGGTGAATGGTGGGAATTTACAGATACCTCACAAGGGATCTTAGCTTTAAGTATTAGTGAGGGAGCTGCACAAGGGTGGCTTACAAGATTAGGTGGGAACGCCTACAGTCAAGTGAGAGCAGCAACAAACGTTTAACAGAAACATTTGCTTTTCAAAATGACAGGTAAATCTTCTTTCATACTTCCAAACAATACTTGAATTATATCACCAGCTAGTACTAGAGCTCCATGAGCAAATACAAAGCGACACTGCAGTTGACATCCATTTTGAGACTTGATTGATAATCATAAAAGAGCGAAGATTGGCAAAGTCTGATCGTACAGTAGAACCAGAAGCAGGGTTTAGCCCACTCTAGTTGATCTAATGAACCGAAAGGCTCCCGTTATGAACGGGGTTGACAAGCCTTGGTATGTGCAAGTAATAGTAATGTTGCTATTCAGAAGAGCATAGCAATCAACAGATCTATCACTGATCGTGACGTTCAGTCCATCTACAGTAATCAGAGAGAAATTACGAACATACAGTGTCTATGGAGGTTAGCTCTAGTACAGGGGTGGCCAATTTGGGATAAGGCTGCATGGTGCATTGGTGTGACACCAGGAACACGCATCCTCGTGCCCAACAGAAATGACACGCCTACATAGACACATCTGGGCGGTACTAGTTTGAGGCTACCTACCTACCCCCCAGGATATACGGGTTAGGGGCATGAGCCCGTCAAAATCATTCTGGAATTAAACCTGGCCACTTTCGCTGATCACAGAAGTGATTTCTGCCTGGATCGTTTTTAGCAGATCTCCGTGTATGCTCTTAGGTGTGTATGCTCTTAGGTGTGTACACTGACTAAAAAGACGACATTATTACTTTGTGATGCGTTTACTGTTTCTCAACCTGACCTACCTACCTACCTACCTACCTAGTTAATAATACATACATTTATACATACATACATACATACATACATACATTCATACATTTACATAAATACATACATACATACGTATATACTCATGTATGGTACTGTACGTTGAATCATGATGTCTTGTGTTCAGTCACAGTCGTGACGTCACCATCTGCTTAATTGGGCTTCAAGCTTCGGTGCCAAATCTTTCATTGTTTGGTGCCCAAGACTAGTTTCTGATGCCACCTGTGGCACCGTAGCGCCGGTTGGCCACCCCTGACTACACACGTAAAACTAAAGTATTCTATTCTTTCCAGTACTTACCACAGCGCTATGGCTCAGAGATATACCACACCTAAGGAATTCATGGTAAAGACTTTTTAAATTATAAGTTGAAATTAAATGTTCTTCCACCATGTTGTTCAATTATTTTTCAACTTGTATTTGCTGCAACTATTAATTAATTACATTGACAATAATAAACGATGTAGGAGGCGATTCATTGAGTCAAAAATTCGGAACTGACTTTGGTCTTCTGTTTCAATGTCAAAGTTTAGTACAATCGCAAAGACGGTAATGTGCGCTAGTATTAGCTTTGTCGAGAAATTTCGTTGTGTACAATTAATTTTGATATTAGTGCACTCTACTTTGAAATTGGTAATTATTAATTTGACGTTATTGAAAGTCGATTTTTGTTTAGTACATGTATTAAAAGTAGCGTAGCTAGAGGGTTCTTGGGGTTCAGTACGCCCAATATTTATATGCGTGGTTGCTCGTCTATTTTGGTTTAGTCAGTCTAGTAGAATGATTCTATGTACATAACTAAACAGTACCGAAATGATACGTTATTAATTAGTAAATATACGTATAGACATGCAGTTGTTTGGGTTTGCGGCAGTAGACCAAGGCCGCAGACTATACGTCTTTAATTAACTTTTATACCTTTAAAAACCAAACTACATGTAAACACAAGTAGCTAGCTAGGTATACGGTAGTATAGACTACTTAGTATATAAACGGTTCTGGATACTATTTGGTAAGTAGTGTACAGTAGAATGATAGTGTATGTCTTAGTCATCCGTTCATTTATTCATTTATCCATGTTACATAATTCTGGTTGAACCGATACGCAAATTTTACTGAAAAACAAGAAGCAAAAATACACCATAAAATATGTTAAATTTGTACTAAAACTTATAGTAAAGCAGTCACCTGACTGCTCGTCATGTCATCACTAGTATTCCTTGTTAATGTTTTACTTTTAATTTGGTTGTTATTCTTAAAATACAGATTCAGCGAGAGCTGCAACTGCGGTAGATACTCATTTATCGTAAACTAGCTGTTGCGTAGCTTGAGCACATGTACAAGAGTAGGCGATCTGGTTTACTGTAAATGGACTTAACGTCACGATCAGTGATGGACCTGTTGATTGCTATGCTTTTTGAATAGCAACTCTACCATTAGTTGCGCATACCAAGGCTCGTCAACTCAGCCCATAATGGGAGCCTTTTGAGACATTGGATCAGCTAGTGGAGCGTCTATGATCACAGTGTCTCTCTTAGACCCTGCTTCTGAGTTTACATTGTGATTAGACTTCGAGGCAAAGCAATCTTCGCTCACATTGAGTACCAATCAAGTCTCTCAAAATGGATCTCAACTGCAGTATCGATTTGCTTTTACTGGTGGAGCTCTAGTACTAGATGGTAGTGATATGATTCCAGTATTGTTTGGAAGTATTATAGAAGACTTACCTGTCATTTTAAAATGTCAATGTTTCTGCTAAACGTTTCTTGCTCTCACTTGACAGCAGGTTTTCCCATCATATTTTGTAAGCCAACTTTGTCCAGCACTCTCACTAATACTACAGCTGAGATCCCTTGTGAGTTATCCGGAACTCTCCCACAATCCACCAAAATAGAAAAATGGATTAAAATAAATAAAATGAATTACCTTCACCTGTTGACTCAAATCGGTTTTCAATAGTTGGTGCAGACAGCTTGATGCCTGTTATTGCAATAAGTCCTTTCAACTGTAATGGTGATAACTACAGTATATCATCTAAAAATATGTTGGTATATCACACCCTTACTATTGGAACATTGCACTTACTGTTAGAGAATCTGGTAAATTATGTACATCTAGTGGATATTATGAGTAATGTGTAACTGTGGTGTACTGTGTCATTTAGATAATAATTATTCATCAAATGGTGAAGTCATTACTGATACAGCACGTCTCACTTGTTCATTTTCATTTCGTCTACCTTTTAATTACTGCAAACATTGTTTGGACCATTGACGACACTAGCATTATAAACAAAACAAGTATCACTGATTCTTGTGAATGTCTCATAGCTTCAACCACAGGCGTAGCATGGTCTTCAAGTATGAGGTGTCAGGTAACTTAAACCGCAAACCACGCCCATTTCTTACACAAAAATTACGCCCATTTTCTACTTTTGTAGCTCGCAGTTTGTAGACATCCAAGTAAATTAGCATCAATTTTAGGATACACGTAAACTGTGGGACTGAGAATCGTCAGTGCGTGTATAAATAATGGAGTGGAAACACTGTCACCGTCCGTGCCAAAAAAAATTGTATGGATCGCTGCAATCGTAAAAATTAAATGGCATTTCGATGACAATAGAATCTAGAAGACCAATGCAGTGCAAACAACGTTAAACAATTTTAGCATTTTGTAATCTAGCGAGCAATATAGGTCTAGCTATAGTTTTTTTATTAATAGACAGTGGCGGACACGAGATTTTGAAAAGGTAGTTTATATTTAATAGAAATGGGCGTGCCGCAAAAGTTAAAAGTGTTTTAAAAATTTTATACTGTATCTACGTATACATTATAACGTTTTATTACTAACAAAATTGAAATAACTACCGCATCATTTCAACTGAAAGATCTATACATTCCAAACTCTAAAATTACAATCACGCCAATATTATAATATCATAGTTAGTCAGCAAGTATAGATGAAAGCTTTATCCGTCTAGGATGTAGTTGATAAAATGCTTGTAGTAGCTCCTTTAGCTTTGCTTGACTCTGTTGGAATTCCTCACACATGCTACGATTAATCTTTTGAAGAGAGAGACCACTGAGCCAATCAGATAACATATTGGATTAACGGCACGTTTTAATAAGATTCAGTTGACTGAAATCTCTCTCACTTTTACATAACGTTATGGAAATTGTCAATGCTATTTGTAAAAGAATATTTAAGTTTGGAAAAGACGTTGCGTCACAAGCTTCTGAAGTACCTACAAGGTTCTTGGGCAAATTTGTAGGTTTTCGCTTCCATTTCGCACAAAAGTACGGTACACGTACTCGCTTGGGAAAGTGCAGGATGAGGTAAATTGGAACTTTAAGTATACAAGTCAACGGCCTTAAAAAAATCTTCTGGAATTTTGGCTTTATCATCTTTACTTTGGCATTGTTATAACAACAGATGTAGGCGGTCACAACCGTGTAACGGGCTATTTCAATTGAGACAATGCGTGGGACACAAATTTAAGATATAAAGAAATCCGTTAGTACTCTTCAGAACTAGTCGTTTCAACGTTGCTTCTATACAGTTGTCGAGGACTGACCCTTGGCTTGGCTTCGACAATTCTAAGTTCTGTCTATACAGGTGTCTTCCTAATTCTGTGGTCTCTTCAAACATTTTATAACTCTTGATATAGCTGAGATATCCCGTAAAGCTTTTATATCTGCTATAACATCACAAACTTGTGAATACGCACAGAAAACAATTGAAGCCAGCATATGAGTTCTTGTACTCAAACTTCCAAGCGCAGGAAAAATTTAAGCAAAATTTGAAGCACAGTAAGAAAGAAGAAGACTGCAGTTGGTAGAGAAACCTTTTGACTTTGTAAGCGTTTCTCCGTCCCACTTCCAATTGCCATTTGCGATGGTGTGAAAATAATGAGTCGGAACCATCATCATCATCATCGTCATCAACATCATCATAATCATCATCATCATCATCATCATCATCATCATCATCATCATCATCATCATTATTATCATCATCAACATCATCATCATCATCATCATCATCATTGTCATTATCATCATCATCATCATCATCATCATCATCATCATTATTGTCATCATCATCATCATCATCATCATCATCATCATCATCATCATCATGATCCTCCTCCTCCTCCTCCTTCTCCTCCTCCTCCTCCTCATCATCATCATCATCATCATCATTATCATCATCATCATCATCATCATCATCATCATCATCATCATCATCATCATCATCATCATCATCATCATCATCATCATCTTCATCATCATCATCAGCATCATTATCATTATCGTTGGCAATGAGAATCAGTGAGTTTCTGGTAGTCATTGATATCATGAATCCTCGTAGCGCACGCAATCAATATCGATATGCCAGTTACTAGCGCCATATGGATTGCACAGAAACATGTACCTTTTTGGGACTCACCTGCCGGGTTGGTGAGCGCCCAGTTGAGAGTAAAGACCCCGCTTACCCTAAGTAATGACGACATCTATTTGTGTCGCATCATCACAGTAATATAAGTAAAACTTTTTCCGACACTTCTACTCTCTCTCGGAAGAGGCTGCAAGAGCCCAATTGATTGTGCAATAGTAAAAAAAAACGACAACTTAAGCCTGCCCATTTTCGTTCGTTTCATCCGATTGTCACCTGAATAGCAGTCATTGGCACGGATAGAGGTGCAACTGATAAGTTGGGCGGGAGCAACAATTTGTTTGTCGAATGTACTACTTTGTAACGTTGGAAGCTTGCTACGGACACGGTTTCTAAGTTGAGTGAAAGTGTTCTGTTCTTTTTTGTGCATCGCTATATTCGACTAATCGATACAATGACAACATACACGTCTTATCGATGGCTTCTAGTCCTCGTCTGGTTGCATTTCTGTGCAAACAGACTCGTTTATGTCGTGAAAGCGACTACTTCATCGGGTTAGTCCATTTCTTTAGTTGTGTTCTTTCTGAATTCTGTAGAAGGATGGTGATTGTTTGGTCGGCAACGGCCGTATTACAATATGCATTGTTTCTAGCTGTTTGACACTTCCGAGGCCCTATACATGTTTCACTCTTTCAGTTGTCGTTTAGGAAACCATTTTGTCAATTCTACGCGCGTACATGAAAAGATTGCGTGCGGAGGTACAGAATGGGTAGTACGTTCGTCGCCATTTTAGATGGCAAGCGCGTAGAACTGTAACGTGTTAATTGCTTGTGTCTCAGTGATATTACGTAATCAGATCTGCTTTCTGAGTATGACGCAACTACATACCCAGGCAGATGAGCTACGAGCAGAAGAATTTAGCCACCGAGCTTGTAATAGATTTCTCTAGCATGAAATCCATTCTCATTCAACGAATTGTGGTTGCTAGATAAGACGAGTAATTATATACATAGAGTACACACAGTGAACAAAAACGTCGAGATATCTTTAGCGGTTCTACTATCCCAATCTGCATCTATACAATAACTTTTAGTGAACTTAGCAATACCCAATATATGCATCTAAAATAACTGATAAATCTACCACAACTTTAATTAACGCAGCACAAAAACATCAAATAGAATGATTTGTAAATGTAAGGTATTAACAAAAATTTACTTACTTTTCTATACATAAAACTTGCATGCAGTCGTTCGGTTAGACTTTCGTTGCTATAGTTTCTGCGCGATTTGTAACTTGTGTTGCATTGTCCAGGACTTAGCTCTCAGATTTGCCAAGCTCCAAAAGTCACTCGCACAACTACGACTAAAATATATCTTTCAATGAGTTGTCCTTCAGAAAATGCAACTGGATGTCACATTAAGGAGTACTATATATATTTATGGCGTCTATATTTTGTTCCGGAATTCGTGATGAGAACATCAAGTAATCCTACATATGCGTTTCACGACTTGTATCCACACACATTTTATCAATTCCGAGTAAAAGCAACCTATAATCGTCAGTATTGTGCAAAGAAACCTCTTGCCTTAAGTCCAGCAGTACGTGTGATCACAAAGGCTGTTGGTAAGAAGCTGCACATCATTGCTCAATGTGCATGTATTTGGTGTTTTTTACTTTATAGCCCCTAATCCACCCAAAACCATTAACGTCATGGTACTAGGTTCAAACTCTCTTCAAATTGGATGGGAGTTGGATCGATACAGATTCGGAACTGTTAGCTACCTAGTCTACTACAATATAACGCAGCTTAAATATGAAGCTAAAGCAGCCAATTCTACTAGTGTCTTGCTTACTGGCTTCACACCGTACACCAAATATGAGGTAAAAGTTGCAGTCGTTGTTAGACCGTTGGGTGCAAATGATGGCTCAGAAGATGTTACAAGTACTACAAATAGGACAAAGTTAATTGTCACTCTTCATGCAAGTAACATATTTGATGTGTCATTATTTATATATTGCTGTTGTATGCATTGTTAATTTTTTAGAACCTAGCATTCCCTCTGATGTAACATTCGACAGAAACACACTCACTGCTGTGTCTGCTAAGATTGTCTGGACTGTTCCTGTTAATGACCCAGTTTTATACTACGACGTCAGCTATGTAATGGGTCTCCATTCTAACGCAAGTTTTTCGGCTATTACAGTACGCACAGTCGAGAAATCGAATCACATCACACTGAAAAACCTTAGTCCATTCACATTCTACACAGTTTCTGTTCAAGCCATCAACATCGACAGAGGTTACCGTCTAGTGAGCAGTGCAAGTGCTGTCAGAACATTTCGAACGTTAGCAGATGGTAAGTTAGCATCGTTACTTTTAATAAATATGCAGTTAGATAAATGGTATGGTATAAATTGCTTTATATAAAGCGCCAAGTAAACCTCAAAATTTGAAGATCTCGGACTTGCAAGCAAAAGCTGCACGCTTCATATGGGAGGCTCCGGCTCAACCTAATGGACCGGTAGCGTACTATATTATTACTTTGGCAATGGGAAGAGTTGATCCGCAAAACTACAGTAGTCAAAAGATCGTTTTAAGAGCGAAGGTCAGTGGCCAAACCAGCTACGCAGTGAACGGGCTGACACAAATATCACAGTACAGTGTATGGATAATAGCTGTCAATATTGAAGTTTCTAAAGAGCTCAAGAGTTCTCCTAGTCAAGTACAAATCTTTAACACAACAAGCGAAACTACGATACATACAACAATAGTATATACAACGAAGACTGGCACAACAACTGCAGTGACGGACGCAAGATCAAGTCCACCCACAACAAGTCCACTCACAACAAGTCCACTCACAACAATTCCACCTCCAACAAGTGCAACAACAGCATCAAGTCCTGTTTCAAGTATGCATATCAATATTCAAAATTTAGTTTGTTGTGTCAATGCAATTTTTGAATTACTGTACATGTAAACTCAACATATACTAACCACTAATTTTTGTTTTTACATCCTGTTCTTTATGGTGACATAATATTGTTACTTTTGTATTGGTGTTGTAGTCACTAGCTTGCCTATTACGTATATCCCACGAGGTTCCGGTTTACCAACAAGATCTTGTGCAGGTCATTTGATCAATATTTTCTATGTCTTGTTGCTCTACCGATCCTTCTTTGAATGCAGATGAGAAGACAAACTTGACACTAACACCCGCAGTCGCTACATTGGCTGTATTTAGTATTATTCTGTTAGTACTTGCTGCTTACTTTCTCTATCAATGGAGACACGTGATGTATGTATTCACATATATTATCTTTTCTTTCACATCATGTTGTATGATAAAATGTTTAGTACTGTTGGCGATGCGAAAGAGTCTAACGCAATGAAAATGGATGAACGGGAAGAAAGAAGCGATGCTGTAACGTACGAGACAGTGGTTGATTCTGGACGTCAGCCCGACGTACTGACAAGGAGTCCACTGTATGAAGAAACATCGGTGATCGACAATCCATCGTATGGTGTAGTAACCGATCAAAACTAGGAAACAGACAACAGAACGCATTTTGCCTAAATTTACCATTTACTGATGGTTTAGTAAGAAATTTGTTAGTTTATAGTGTTGATCAATAACCGAACGACAAGAGTTCTATGTTTTTGACAGACCACTGAAAGGCTACGTTTTCTGTAACCCTAGCTGTTTAGTCTTAAGAAACGACTTCTGAACAAGTTTATAGCTGTCAGTACATGCATGCAAAAATAAAAACAAGAACTTTTAAAATCGATTGTTTCTGCATTTTCAATTCATTGTTGTATCTTGTGCAACTCATGCATACCTGTCATGCCTTTAATTAATTAATCGCTATACGATATAAGTTTTCGAGGTCTTGGGTAGTCAAAAATTACAATTTTGTATACAACGTGTAATTATGTTTTTTTTTGCATTTGGGAGTATTGCAATGAGGGAGGAAATTATTGGCATGGCCCTTTGATCCCACGGTTCCTATACTTGCATGTGTACAACTAAATTACATCGACTTGTTGGACAGTCAAGTCAGGGTTGCCTTTGTGTAACTGTGTCATTCAAAAGTCGCAATTGAACACCGTGGTGTTTTCCATAGAACACGTAATTTTCTGATGTCGAGTAATTGGTTACTGAGATAGTTAATCGACAGTTGGGCAACTAGACCTTTTGTCATCTAATTGTTTCACTCTAGAGGGCACCACACGTTCATTTGTTTTACAATTTGTTTTGTGCATTTAATCAAGAGAAAACCATACCTGACAACCTCTGGACGTGAAACACCGGGACTTGGACCCTACATTCCCTGGATTTAGCGTACATTCCCGGGACACGACGTACCAGCTACCACGCCCTCGCAGTTTTTATCGATATTTAGCTTACTGTAACTGCATGTGCTGTAGAAAAGCCGAAGCCACTAGGCCACAGACCAAAGAATAACTCAAAACATCATAAGAATCAGGACGAAACATGTATATGACTTCGACTTCGCTATCGACTCTCTCGGCTAAGGAAATCCCGGCACATTTCGTGTTCAACCGGGACGCCGTGATGGAGGGCCAAATCCCGGAACAATATAGGGAATCCCGAGACGGTTGACAGATATGGAAAACGGTTCTGACTTAATTAAGAAAAAGTGCACTGTTTATTAAGAAAAATTCCGCAATTTGTCTTGTTTTTTAGTAAAATGTAGGCACATTGCGATCGTTTATGTTGAACATAAACGATTTGAAAATCAATGTGTCAATGTTTACCGAGACTGTTCTATATTGGCATGTGACATACTTGACACGTGTTCTGGCCGGTGTACACTCGTAGCTGCTAGAAAGCTCTGAACAAGTTGTGTTGTGTTCACGCTGAGTGTTCGTAACGCAGGTCTTGGAGAGAACCCACTACACAATTCAGATCGATCGTTACATGTTGTCAGAAAGTGGTGAACTTGTACGGCAATGTTGTCAGGTGCATGAATTGTTCTTCGCAAAATTAATGATTTGCTTGTGTGTGATGCCACTGCACAAAGACGTACGTCCAGACATGACTTGAGGCAGCTCGATTTACTAGCTAGAGACTGTTGTCTTCAGGCGACGGAGCAACTCGTGGGGGAGGCGGGGCGTGAAAAGACATCGGAGTACATGAACTCTAAGGTGAGGTTTCAGTAGGCATTTCCTTTCGGGAAGCGCTTTCTGATGATGAACGATAACTTATAGTCTCGCTTAGGCAACAGAAAGCGCTCATGCATATCTATATAGAGTTCTGGTGGTGAACACTGTCATAAGGTAATACGAAAATTCAAATATTTGTCTTCCATTTTTTCGCAGTTGTTGATCGTAGGGTTGGGGCAATTGACCCCTCTTCCTATAAATTGGCCGCCACTGGTCTTGTGGCAAATAAATGGTGTGTACACATATACGTATACGTATGTATACATGGTTAGAGAGTAGACGGATGACGTCAAACTTTATGAAAACGTTTTAATTAACCAACGTTTTAACTTCTATTTTTAAACCTGTGAAGTCTGAATTTTTTTCTAAATTGTCATAATAGCGTAGTTCTACTTGGTACATGTACAGTTATTGAGTGCTCTACTGCAGATCTAGCAATTACTGTACATTTATCCGCGAGAAGGCGGTCTGGAAGCTCGAGGCTAGCACTTTAGACAAAGTGCAGCAATACGGTTCTGACTGAAGCAAGTCTGTTTTTGGCCTTACGTCTTTTGTACGGGAACTCTTACTGAAATTAAACTCTTTTCGCTACACATTTTCATGACGACTGTTCGCGTCGTGCTTGTTGTTCTGCTGTTCTGGTCGACGGGACGTTCTCTAAGCAAGAATCATAGATGCGGTAACTACAGTACTGTGCACAGTAGAAAAAATGTCCTACGTTAATTATTACTAAGTTATTCTATTTACTGCGCCCACTAGTAATACTAGAGATTTAATTAAGGCCTGTCCATACTAGACCAGAATGGATCGCGATCCGATCGGGATAGCGAGCGTCCACGCTGCACTTTGAAAACGATACCTCCGCCTTATTTCGCTATCACGTGACATATAACCCATGTGTATGTGTGGTTTCTTTACTTGTAGAAAGCGTTGATACAGCGATGTAAGGTGAGCGAGAACAAAGGCGAGTGAGGAGTGCTAGATGTTCCGACTACACGTGTAGCGTACGTGAAGGTAACGCCCATTATTTTTAATTCGATTCAACCAATCGCGATCGAATCGCAATCGAATCCACCTCGCGATGTGGATCGGACGGATCGCGATGCGATCGCGATCGAGTTGCAAGTGTGGACAGCGTTGCGGCTGGATCTTGATCCAGTTACCAGTGTGGACAGGCCTTTACATGTATATACGTGTGTTAATTAGTAGATGACCTTCCAGCCAGTAACAAGACTGAACTTGAGGATTGCTATGCTCTCCTAAATAGCAGTGTCACCATGAATTGTACGTACCGTGGGACGAACGCAAATCATGTAATCAGGTCGTATTGGAATATCAAATATAGTAGATCGACGAGTTCAACAGCTGTGTCAAGCATCAACGTTCCTTCTGGCTTCGATGTCTCTTCTGCAACTGTAGACTACACATCACTCACTATCAACAAAGTGTCTGAGAATGTGAATGCGTCTGAAATACAATTCTTTTTTACTTTTCCGACTAGTCCTGCAAAAGCTGGAAGTGGCAAGATTAAAGTTAAACTTGGTAGTATGAAAAACATGGTAATCCTTTCATGTTTTAATAGTTGTTTGACTGTAGGTCTTGCTATCATATCTTGTAAGCCACATTTATGCACCTCTGTAAGGCATTCAAAAGCAGAAATTCCTTGTGAAGTATCTGGAACTCCCATACCATCCACCAAGGTAGACAACTGGCTTAAGCTGAATAGTGATGGAACAAGTTTCCATGTTGATTCATCTCGATTTTTGTGCAGACAGATTGATGCCTATTCTAACATTTCATCCTGTCAATTGTACACTTGATGCTGGTAATAATTACAGAATATCATCTGAAAATATACTGGGAACGTCACAACCTTATCATTGGAACGATGCTCATGTGTTTGGTACATATATTCAACATCTGTTTTGATGTTCTCAGATATTTGACCTGTGCATCTGTAGATGACGACGACCTATCCGATTGTCAAGTTACTGACAATACAACACGCTTGACTTGTTCGTTTTCACTTGCTAGATTTCCCACAGCAAACATTGTGTGGAACATGAACAACAACAACATTATCAATGAAACATCCAACATCAGTGTTTGTGCATGTCGGGTAACTTCTACTGTCATTGTCAGTTTGCAAAATGTGTCTGCATCAACATCATGTGCTGCTTTATTTAGCAACAAAATCATGACTCAATATCCATTCAAACGTTGTGGTTTGTTCTAAAAATTTTGGTACAATTACATGACAACATGGTCTAATCTTCTTTTGCTAGAATCTACACCAAGTTTACCAGTGACATTAATTCCTATTTCAGGTATGAATATTGACAGTCTTATTTTACTTTTTAGTATACGTAACAATGCTTATCAGAGAATGACATGCTGACTAGTAAACTGCCAGTAGCGGCGCTGTGCAATCAGGTTTTTAAAATCGACAACGATGACTCTAAATCTTAACACTCACCCTAATCCTAATCTTGTCATCTCTGTAAGGCTGAGGAGTTGAGAGTGCAATTGTCACCACTCTACATATTTAGTAGTCTAGCTACCTCATAATTACAGTTTTTCAAAAAGAAAGCAATGTATAAGCTAGGCTGTGCAGCTTCTGTTTAGTAGTGACAGTTGCTAATTACTGTTTATTCCATTGTATGTTGATGTCATTGTTTTGCTCAAATAAATTTTTTATTTTGGTGTTGTTGTAATTAATAGTATACATGTAACTTCACGAGATTTGAAGTCAACAAGTAGTGGTACAGCAAATGTTGTTGGCAAATTTTTGTATACTTTAGAGTGTTAGTGTACCAGTTTATATCATGAGACGATAGCTGCGACACGAGTGCTTGTACGTTCTCAGTTTTACTGATTTGTGTTTGTAGGTGGCAGCACCACTCGTGCCACAACAGCAAGACAAAGTACAACGGACAATCAACCCGGTACAGTCATTATACTGCAGTCGTATTTCTATGTCCTATTCTCTCTCTTATACGTAGCGTGGCTACTACCAGTCATCGTAGTGGCAGCTATTGCTGTGATTATTATTATCGCAGTTATTGTATATATTGTTTGGAAGAAATGCAAGGAAAACAGTAAGTTGAAGAAACTGAAATTTTGCATGATGGAATGTTTAGTGCCTTAGGCTGTGCGAATAAATCTAACGCAACTGAAATGGATGAACGGCAACAAAGACAGGATGCTGCAACGTATGCAACAGTGTCTGACTCTGGTCGTCGCCCCGACGTACTGACAAGGAGCCCACTGTATGAAGAAACATCGATGATTTACAATTCATCATACGGTGTTGTAGTCGATCAGAATTAGTCAGCAGACATAAGAATGCAATTCCGACACAATGTTTTTGATAATTATAAGTAATTGGCTAGTTAATCGACAGTTGGACAACATAGACTTCCGTGTTTTTTACAATTTATTTGGAGGTCTTTATATCACTATCAGGTACGTAATTTTTTGTGCAATTATGCATGACTCATTTAATTAGCTATTCAACTAAGTTACATCTAACAACGCTTTGGACAGTCGAAGTTGTCTTATGTAATTGTTTTACTTTATAGGGTCTACGTAGCACATGCAGTGTTTAGTTGTTTTTACAATTTTTTGTTTGTGCGTTTGATCAAGAGGAAACGATTTTTGAAAACAATGTGGATTGCTCATTGAGTTTTTTAGTAATATGCAACCGTTTATGTTGAACGTTGTCACAAACGATTTGAGAATCATTTTCAATGTTTAGTGAGACAATCAATAATGGTTTGTTACAAGTGACTGGTAGACGTCATGTCACGTGATAAAAATTTAACACAATGGAAACTAGTCTTTCTAGCAAAATTTCAGAATCTGATGAAGTGTTAATCAGCCTAAAAATAACAATCGTGTAGACTTAAATTGTCGTCTTTGTGCAACTTCAATGTGTCCAATAGGTTAATAATCATTAGTAATAGAAAATTAAAAATATTTTTAAACTTTTAGTCTCCACTTTTTACCGCTAAGTCAAGAGTCACCTGACTGTATGTAGGTAGGCGTTCCCATCATATCTTGTAAACAAATTGTAGCTCTCGTGCAGGTCTAGTTACGTACACGGTAGGAGTCGGTCGTTGTTCTATAGTCGGGAAATACGTGGAAACTCAAAGTGACAAGAAATTTGTACGAGAAAAGGCAAAGTCACTTGCCTTACTAATTTGCATAGTTTGCCACATTTTCTCTGCTTAAGAATAAACATATTTATAGTTTTACGTAAACGTTCATGGTTGAGGTAATGATAAACCTCATCGAGTACTAAAAGTTTTATTAATTGCCCAAATAGCTCTTTTTCACACGTTTGCTTAATCAAGGCTATAAAGTTTTTTTTTAAATTATAAATTTTTTTGCGTATTTTTTGAGTTTTGCAAATGTGATTGCTGTGCGCATGCGTATATTAAAGCGAAAGGTTTTTGTGTTAAGCTCTAGAGGGCTATAGAACAAGACGAATTTACAAAACAGCAATAACCCATTAATTAAAACAGATCAGAACAGTTTAGTTGTCATGGGTCATCGAATGCACCGCTGACCAGACGTGGTACCGTATACGGGAGTCAATAATACTGAATACGGGATCTGCGGTACCTATTACGGGACATTTTTCCTAGATACGGGACTTGCATCGATAATATAGACGTCTGTTTGTTATTAACATGATAACATACACTAACAAGTAAAAATAAATATACTCTGATTGTAAACTGTTAGTTTTACTACCTACCTGTAGCGCACTGGATAACTATCTGGAAGCCTATGTGATCTGGTTCTACTGTATACATCTAGAGATGGACGTAACATCACGATCAGTGATGGATCTGTTGCTTGCTTTGCTCGAATCTGTTGATTGCTTTGCTCTTCTAAATAAGAACGTGTCTATTAGTTGCACCTAGCAAGGCTCGTTATCACAGCAGCTTTTTTGAACATTAGACCAGAAAGTGGAGCCTCTACTTTTACAGTGACTTGCCTAGAGCCTATTCCTGGTTTTACTGTACGATCAGACTTTACGGCAAAGCAATCTTCTTTTACTATGAGTATGAATCAAGTCTCTCAGAATACATCTCAACTACAGTGCAGCTTTTCTTTGAATGGTGGAATTGTAACAACATTTGGTAGTGATGTCATTCAAATTCTACTTGGAAGTATGAAGCGAGATTTACTTGTCATTTGAAATGTTTTTGTTTCTGTGCTTTGCTACTCTCACTTGACTGTAGATATTTTCACCGTATCTCGTTGCTACACTTGTGCATCTCTCGAGAGCCAAGCCTTCCTCCGTGCTCAGTGCGCGACCTCACGTGCTGTTCGCCTGCGCACGTGAGAGGAGATGCTTGATCCGGTGTCCCAGTCCAAACTATCCGGGTCTAAAGTATCCTACCCGGATAGTCTAGACTATCCGGCCGGGTACTTCGTCCTAGGCTAGACTATCCTCTATCCGGACAAACTATCCGGGTACAGATCGTGAATGCGTGCTAGGGAAATTCATGGACAAGAAGGGCGGTCAACAAACACAAACGTCGCTCTTTTTTTGGACGTTTTTTTTCTAGAAGGATGCTTTGAGCTAGGCATCTGGATGCGATGACTTCAACATGGCAACTACACTCAAGTTATCTAGGTACGTACATTTACAAACAGTCTGAGACGCGCGCGCGAGCTTGTGAATGAGTGTGTGTGTGTGTGTGTGTGTGTGTGTGTGTGCGTGCGTGCGTGCGTGTGCGCGTGCTCGCGTGCGAACTAGACATTTAAATAATTATGTCTCGTTATATATTCTTCTATGACTATCTAGTTTTACTTGTTAGTGTATGTACCTTGTCTGGCCTTGAGCACTGTACCTGTAGTGGTATGAAACAAAATATATTATTATTATTATTATATAATATTTATTTCTATTGTATCACCACAGTAATGGAGTTCCCAATTGTTATGACAAATTACATTTATACTTTGTTATTTCATATTTTTGTTATGTCAAATTTATTTTAAGCACAAGTTTTATTTTATATTTACATAATGTCAGATCAAATTTATATATTGATCAAATTATGTGAATCGGAATTGATGTGTCGAATTGAATTTATTTGCAGTCACAGACCCTGAAATAAGGATTTCAAATTGATTGGCCATTTAGTCCGAGCTGTAGCCGCCATTTTGAAAAATGAATGACTAATTACATAACCATTCGTCGAGTCTGATCCATGTCATAACTGGTAGAGTGATGTGATTTGTGTTTCCTAAGCTGGATATGTTTATGCTAAACAGTGCGATTAAATAGAAATATTTAATCAGTTCACCTATATATCCAGTATTCACTATTGTTGTGTGATGCCTATCGGCTGCCTGCATGATTGTACAAATGCCCTGTATTGTGTATGTACTAACGGTTGTCTGTCACAGCCAGACACTCATCCTGAAAAATGGCTGGCTGTTATTTCATGCTCTGCAGTCATATCAAATCTGTTATGTGCCATATCAAATTTGAAAGTCACATTAAAGTCTCGATCTATGTCAAATGGATACAGTGCCATTTGTCTGTTTGGAACATTTTAATGTTACTTGTACACTTACTTCAACTAACTTTAGCATATGTCAGTTACATTGTCCAAGCACTACAATTAGGAAGCGTATAGCTGTGTGTGCATGCGTGCGAGCGTGTGTGTGTATGTGTGTTTGTGTGTGTGTGTGTGTGTGTGTGTGTGTGTGTGTGTGTGTGTGTGTGTGCGTGCATTTGTGTCTGGGATCAAAATTGGCCCCAGCAAGCTCTGTGGAGAACTCAACAAAAACATTTTTAATAAAACTTTTCACAAGTTACAGGAAAGACGACAAAAGAAAAAGCTCTGCATCCATTCATTGCAGGTATCAAACTACACAAACCCTCACTAGTATTATGATTAATGTATCTACACAGTCACACAGAGCAATTAAATTAAATGACTAAGCTGTTCAAGAGTTTCTCTAATTCTTTCTGAACAGGACTGGCAGTACCATTGTGGTTGTTTCTTTATGCCAGCTGTATTTTTTGAAACACACTTTAAATGATACAGTGTGTCACAACCCTCATATTTGACTAGTTTCTCTAATGGAAGATGCTGGTGGCAGATACAGTGGATACTTATTTTTATCTGGACAGCCACAGCCCTTCATTGCTTTTGCTTTCAGGAAATGGATCAAACCTTTCGGATAGAAATGCAGAATGTATATGTCTACGAAGATACCGTTCTTGAAATGCAATAGAGGATGGATCAATGCCATGGCACAGGCTTGTTGAGAAAGCTATTGTAAATGGTCCGCAGTTGCCTTCTCCGAATCGTTGCTGCTGTACTGCCTTGATGTTTACAGTGATTGAGCCTTCATCGTCTGCCAGTAGTCTGTACAGACCTACCAGCTGTCTACGGAGAGAGACTGGCAAGTGGTCATTGAAAAGGCTGTCATATATGTTGACACTGTTTGATTCCATACTTGTTGAAGATGTTACCCAGTGGATCCTTTCATTGTTGTGTATTTGAATCGCACTGCTTGTAACTGGGTTAAATCCAACGGAGGTAGTGCCTATCAATGGTGAGACCAAACCATCCAAGGGCAAGGAACTAACATACACTTGCCTCTCTCTCCGGAGTGTCAGTTTCTGTCCAGCAAGTTTGAAGCATGAAGTATGAAGTATGAAGTACAGCAAGTATGACATACCTAGTGACATGATAGTGTGACTGCTGAAAGTGTAGAGTATAGCAGGTATAGAAAGTTTGGAGTGTCTGCAGTAACCTGGGCCCTAAGGGTCCTTGTAAAAAATGTATGTATGTATGTATGTATGTGCACTGGAAGCCATTAGCCATGCTTTTGCACGTTGTTGACTTGTGTGAGATGGCTGAATTTAGTTGAAAGAGGTGAAACAAGGACAAACTAAAGATTTTCTTTGCAATTGCATTGTGACTAATGTGGTTGCTCCTGCACAGCACAAATTTATGGATACATCATGTACAAAGTCATAATTGAGCTCAGTTGTATTGACTACTCATTAAATAGTACTGAGCTCAGTTGTGGCAACTATTCATTCCATTATCATATATACATGTATAGGTATATATAGGTATGTATGTACTGCATGTATGTATGTAAATATATATGTATGTATGTACAGTATGTACAATAGGCAAGGAATTCACATGCAATTGCCTCTCTCTATGGAGTGTCATTTCTGTCAAACCAAGTACAGCAAGTGCATGCTTACATTTTGTTACCATTTTGAAAGTTGTATTGTCATATACTCTGACTTGCAATTCTATTTAGTTAATGGTTGCCATTGAATTTTTTTTAGAATCAATTGACTGAGTCGATCAGCCTTGCAAAAGTCTTAAAGATATTTATTTAGCAGACACATTGTAATGTTTGTTTATCTATGAATATCGTGTAAAGTTTTCGTTCAATAGAACAGAGAACACATTGCATTTTATGTTGTGGAATATTATATAAATAAGTAAGCTGAAACTTGCACAAGGTAAATTAGTTAATGATTGTAATCATATAAAATAAAGACTGTACCTTGCTGAGGTTTGTTTCGACCAAAGTGACAACCATCAATACCATCATGGCAAGCTTGAATGACGCGCAGTTTTTGTTCTTTCGACACTATTACCCGCTGAAGGTTGATGGTGTTTGACGTAGAGTCTACTTGCTTGTGGTAGAGCACTCCATCCTGCTGTTTGAAAAGTCTGCTTGCTGATGAAGACCTCTTTTATCGTTTGCTGTAAATTCAGGTGGATACTGCGGTTGTCCGCGTTTATGACTGCGTAGGTAATCTACTAGCGCTGGACAACGACTTACAACGACTTTCAGAGAGTTTGGAAGACTTGCTCATGTCACAGTTCGAAAACGGCGGGGAAACACTATTGCGGTTTACTTTATATCAACACGGATAGTATGGACTGGTACCGGATACTTTGTCCTAGGCTACAATATCCGGCCGGATAGTCTAGACTATCCCCCGGATAATCTAGACTATCCCTCGGATAGTCTAGACTATCCCCCGGATACTCTGTCCGGGGGATACTCTGTCCTGTGACACCGGAACTACTCGAAAGCAGTTTAAGCAGTTCCGGCTCAAGCACTTCCTCCGTGCGAGCTGTTCTTGCTCAAGCACCGTGCAGGCGAACAGTACTTCCGACTCAAGAACCTCCTCTCAACTGCGAGCAGGCGAAGAGCATGAACGTGAGGTCTGGCAATACTACAGCTGAGATCCTTTGTAAGGTAAGTAAGCGAAAATGAGCGTCAAGCCCAGTGGCCTTGCCCAGGCTTGATGTATCTTCTACCACTTTAATCGTTTGCTTGTAGGGCGCATTACTCTTGACCATTTTAGGTGCTTTTGCAACAGCCATTTACAAATTTTGATGTCTGCTTAGCCAAGTCATATCATGTGTATTAGATTATGGATGTCTACAAGCTATGAAAAAGAAACAGCATTAGAGCCATGGACAATATGTACACAACTTAATTGCAAGGCGTTGGAAATTACTTATCTAGATACTGTTTGTGTTTTCTATTTAATACATCGTTTTGATTTTACTGCTTTTAACGCAGCACGTTGGTGCTTTTGTTACAGCCGTAGACTATTGTACAAATCTAATAGCTTTGTGCAATGAACGACGCAAGAAGAAGTTCTTTGTGACAAGGTAACCAAAGTTTAAATTTAAAATCTCGATTTGCCATGACAAGCTTGATTTCAATTATGTTTTGAGCAGATTTCGTTTTTAGCAAAGGACACGAGAGACATGCAATTTGAGTCTATATTTTTTATGCAATTTCTTTTTTGGCAGTCTTATTCATATAAAATATGAATAGCATCTTCCAATCTTCACAAATGTTAGTGTAAGTGAGTGCATTACTGGTGAGTATATGGCATATGTGTAACATGTAGTGCAATATTGTGGCAGTTGTAGCAGTTACAGTTTACAATACCGCTTCAGATATCTCTCTTACAGAGAATATTACACTCTTTAATAAATTTATTTATTAGGTGCTAATGCTTATGCATCACTTACAATAATGGTAAATGTTATTTATTTGAACTAGATGCTATAACACTATAAGGCAGTTGGCGTTTGGTTTAACATAAATATTTGTCTACTGTAAAACTTTGCCACTAGCCTCTTAAAACAGACGGCCAACTGCATGCTTAGCCTGTTGAAACAGAAGGTCAACTGCATGCTTACATACACTAAATGCTATGGAAAACACACAAATTGAATTACTGCAAGTCAAAGAATTTACAACACTTACAAGGAGATTAATTAATTAATCATTGATTATTACATTTTTAGTTTTTTTAAAATTATCTGTTGTGTTTGACAACCGTCTTTGGCAATACAGACTTGCAGAGCAAGTTAACTAAAAAAAATCTCTATAGCAATTAACTGAAAGCTTTGAGCATGCGTACCTTTTAGGATTACATGTAAATCTTTGTTAACTGCACCAAACTGTGGCGTGTCAAAAATATATTATATCGTGTGTCGTGCTCAACCAGATCAGTCTGGTTTGTAAAGTCTATTACAAGTACCGGAAGCAAACCCTGCTTCAGAAGTACTTAGACCATCACGGCTGTCTAGAAAGAAGACACGACTTTACGAAGGATCCGAGTAGATCCCAGAAGCACTGTTTTCTGTAAGTGCTGCAGGTTGTGATGACCTGGAATAATGTCCAGCCACCGTGCAATACCTGCGTGCACTGTGCCCAAAGCTCCCAAGACCACCGGAACCACCAGTGTTCGACAATGCCACATGCGGCTTATCTCCACTCGCAAGTCGCTGTACTTCGCCAACTTCTCAGCATGTTTCTTGCCAATGTTGCCATCAGCAGGACAGCTGACATCAATAAGAAGACAAGTGTTTGTCTTCCTATTTCTGAGACAGATGTCTGGACGATTGGCTTTGATCTTCCTGGCAGTGGGGATGGTGGTATCCCACATCATAGTAATGTCATCCGTCTCCACAAGCCTATCAGGATGATGCCGGTACCATCTGCTCTCCACTGGAACCCCAAAATGGCGACAAACGTCCCAGTGAATGATGGATGCCACCTGATTGTGTCGATCAGTGTAGTCCGTCGGTGCCAAAGCACTACAGCCTGCCACAATGTGGTCGACTGTCTCCAGGCCTACACTGCACATTCGGCAAGTAGGACTGACATCACGATGTAGAATCTTGCGCTCATAGTACCGAGTCCGAAGAGCTTGGTCTTGAGCAGCAACAACCAGTCCCTCAGTTGCAGCAGGAAGATTCGCTGCCTTTAGCCATCCGTAGGTCTCTTTCATGTCCACAGGCGGTTGCTCAGTGAGACGACGATACTGCCCGTGCATAGGCTTCCCGCTCCAGGATCGCACACGAAGAGAACTGCAACACGTACGGTAATGTCTCGCATCTGTTTCAGGCGCTTGCTCGAAGCCACCTTCAACCGAGATGGATGCATTCCTGTGTAAGTTCTGCGACTTGTCGTCCAAAGCAAGACTCCTCCGCAGCTGTGCAGTAAACCGACAAGCCATGCGCTTGATCGAGTGTAAAGATTTTCCAGAGTCACACTCCCGTATCATCTGCATGAAAGGATCAGAACTGTCAGCAAGGTAACAGCTCAGCCTTACAATACAAGATTGATATGTCGACTCAATCTGTTGTAACCCCCTACCCCCATCACTGCAAGGAGCGTACAGTCGGTCAACGTCTGCAGCAGGATGGTGGACACCGTGCATAGAGAGAAGCTTTCTGGTCCATCGATCGAGCTGCTGCAGGTCCGTGCACCCCCAATGAATGACGCCAAAACCGTAAGTGAGAACCGGTAGTGCAAACCCATTGATGGCTAGAATCTTGTTCCGACCATACAACTCAGTCCGGAGAACCACCTTCACTCTGCGCAAGTACTCGCGACGGAGTCTCTCCCGCATCATGCTGTGCTGAATACCGTTACTCTCATCTACACCCAAGTACTTGTAGACTTGACCTGGTTCCAGACAGTTGATGGTGTCCGTTTTTCCTACCGTCACCCCAGAGTTGTGTCCAGATAGTCTGCCGTTGACAAAGTGTGCAACAGCACATTTGTCCAGACCAAACTTCATCTGGATGTCATCAGAGAAGGTACGAACCGTGTGCAACAACCCGTCCAACTGATCAGAGTTTCTGCCATACAGCTTCAGATCATCCATGTAAAGTAGATGACTGATAAGCTGACGTTTGGCAGTCTCACCATGCCCAGTGGTCATCCGGTAGCCGTAACCGGTTCTGTTCAGCTCCTTGCTGAGAGGATTGAGAGCCATACAGAAGAGAAGTGGAGAAAGTGAGTCACCTTGGAAAATACCCCTCCTGATCTGCATAAGCCTTGTCTTGATAGTACTGTTCCCGCAAGAAAGCACCATCGATGTCCTCCAACTCTTCATCACACGTGACAGGAACCCGCACAAGACTGGACTGATCTTATGCAGCTGAAGGCATTGGAGCAACCAACTGTGTGGCACGCTGTCATAGGCTTTCTGGTAGTCCACCCAAGCCATGCTCAAGCTCTTGTGCCTGGTCCTACAGTCTTCGGTAAGCAGCTTGTTGATCAACAGCTGATCCTTTGCACCAAAAGATCCCTGTCGACAACCTTTCTGCTCCGGAGCCATGAGGTTTCTCTGATCCAAATGCCCTGCAATCCTCTGCCTGATGACTGAGGTGAGGGTCTTATAGAAGACAGACAGACACGTGATAGGCCGGTAATTTTTGGCCTGGTCAGTCTTGTCATTCTTAGGAATCAGAGTAGTTATTCCTTGAGACAACCAGTCGGGTACAGAGTCTGGATTCTGAACCAGCAGGTTGCAGTTACGAGTCAGATCAGTGTGAAGACACGTGATACGCTTGACCCAGAAACCATAAACCTTGTCTGGACCAGGAGACTTCCAGTTCCCCATCCTTTTGAGACACGATGTGACCTCATTGTCTGAGATAGGTAACCACTGCTGCTCATCTTTCCGGTGCGTCTCGTCATCGGTTTGACGTCTCAGCCAGAAGGCAGACTCATTGTGATGTACCTCAGTTTCTAGGATACCACCCCAATACTGTTCGATCTCAGACTCGGATGGCGGGGAAGTGACCCAGATAGTCTGCTTATCCAGCTCTCTGTAAAACCGTCCAGCATCTCGTTGAAACAAACCATTCTGGCGAAGTCTCTTACGATTCTTCTCCAGCCTCCTGGTCCGCTCGACCTTGGACTTAAGTTCCATTTTCAATCGATTGATGGAGACCTCACAACTCTCCGAACAGGAAATGCCCAACCGATGCCGAAGACGTCGAAGTTCATGTAACATACGAATGCCCGATGAACCCTTTCTAACCTCCAGCAACAGTGAGATCGCACGTCGAAGTGTGAGAATCTCCATATCCAGCCTTCGTCTCCATGTCGGTGTTTGAGAATTGGTTGACTTCGTTGTCTTTAAGCCCCGCCTTTTGGACACTAGCGAAGCAGCAGAGTATACCAGGTAACTGATTTCACTCATATCTGGTTCATCCTTTAACGAACTGATGATTGTGTTAAGATCACCAATAAGCTTCAGGGTTCCACTGTTCACAAAGATCCTTGGAAGGCATTGTCTCTCACAGATAGGAATTTGCCTGACTTTCTGCAACTCCTCAAGAAACTCTCGACGAAGTACAGGGTCCACAGCAGCATCAAAATCAAGCGAAAGACCATCCTCTGTTTGGCAGCAGTCTGGACTGAGTTGAGATGAAGAAGTTTCCATCCTTTCTAGCTGAGAAGCTATACTAGGATGTGTAGTCATCAGATCAGAGCTCACAGAGTCACAAGGGGATAGTGATTCCCCAACAGCACTGCACTGAACTGAATCCAAAGTGTCATCTACGGATAGGATATCACCACTATCTCTTGCAGATGAGCAGTCCTTAGAGAGAACAGTGACTGACTGAACAAGGGAGCCATCTCCCAAGTGATTAGCAAACTCATGATCCTCTTGCATCATTGACACGACAGATTTCCCACCACGTGCAGCAGGCGCCATCCTGACTGAAGCCATGCAAGGTGACACATTGTCAAGCAAAGGCGTGACAACTGAGCTATCAGATGATAGAGCAGAAACCACATCCAACGCCGACATCTGCACACCACGACAAACATCAGTCGTAACAGATAACAAACCTGAGACGGGCTTTCCATCCTGTGCGGCCTCGCGTTTAATCTCCTCCAACTCTGATTCAGTCAGACTTCCAGAAGTTAAGAGATATCGCTTCTGGTCTGCTAAACGCTGCTCAGAGACGTCAGTCAGAGAAGGATTTCGTTCACACCACAGCTGATGCATGGGTTTTCTGAAAGCAGAGAACTTGCATGACAACAGCACGTAGTAATAACAAAACATCACTTCCCTATTCATTTGTCGCGTCCATTTCCTTCGTCTTGTTGCATTGCCGTTCCTGTTAGCCGAAACACAAGATTCGCTAGGAACGGTGGGCATCACAGTAGTCTCGTCAGCGGGATTTGAAGCCAAATTCAAATCAGACGCCGCACGAGAGATAGTTCGACCAGTCGCCCTACGCCCAGAACTATTCCTGGTCTTCTGAACAGCTCCAGTGATTCCAGATGCCGACTTTTCGAGCCCTGTCCTGGTTTCCCGACAAGGAACGCGCTCCTCAGCTAGCTCTGAGACGAGCGATACAGCTAGACGTCCATCTTCCATCAATATCCGGGTTATTTATCGTTATTATTATTATTATTATTATTATTATTATTATTATTATTGGTCGAGTGATATTCGAAGGTCTCATAATATGCGACTGTCCTGCATCATCAACACAGGAATTCAAAGATTATCGAAGAAGTTTGCATTTTAATGACGTCACCGTAGCTGACTACTACGAGGTAAAATGTTACTTACTGAAATGTTATTTAACGGTATTTAATTAATATAAACCAGCTAGTTCTAACGGCTGGTCTTTGATTGCTTGAATATCAATCAAGAAGAGAATGCTACATTTAAGACATTATTACAAGACAAGCCAAAGTGAAAGAAAACTGGAGCGAAATACTGAAGGTCGTCTGCTGTAATGGAATCTGATAGCAAAACCCAAATTGAGTGTGTTGGTGTGTTCTTCATTTAGGTCGTGTCGAGAGATTCTCTGGAGCATTGTTTCAAATTCTTTGCGGACAAATGTAAATGGACAGAGAAAGGTGCTATGTTTACATGCGTCTTTCTAGCTGAAAGACCTCGTGATATGTAGACAGGTTGGACAGGTTTCCTGTAACGGTTGGTATCTAGTGACGGATGTAACACTTGTGCAGAGTTGTTGTTTTGGCAACAGTTTGAACTTGACATTAAAATTTGTGGTTTAGTCAGTAACAGTTGATGACAATCTAAACACAAAACAACATTTCTTGTTGTTGTTAAATAAGACAATTTATTGGTCTGCACGGCCGGATCCAGAGTGGGGATTTCAAGGGAAGGATTTCGACGGGGAAGACGCTGCGGAAAGGGGTCTGGCTACGCGAGACTAATGTCACTCTACGCCCCTGGCCTGCAAATTAGTCATGCGTCTTTATCTAGTTTGTTGAATTAGCGATCGAGTCACGCAAACAACGTCCATCTAGCGCACATTCAAGTACACGTGCTTAATTAATTAAAACACGTTTCGTAACGATCAATGTTGCTAATGTTATGTAATTGTCACACTTTCGTTGGTTTCCAGTCAGCGCTGTCAAGCACTTCATGTACACACTCGAACGCTTCAGCTGCAGCAGCAAGTCGCATTCAGCCATAGTAAGGCGTTTTTAACAACATACATTTGCTAAGCTAAAGCCAGATTAACTAATAAATTTATGCTCGTGCACCCTCGGATATTTTGACAAAAATTGGACAAAATGAAACTAAATGTAATAACGTTTTGAGTATATGCGCCGTCTTTGTGGCACCGTTTACAAGGGAAACGGTTTAGTGGCGCACTGAATCATATAAACGGATACTGATTGGAACGCGGTAGCATGTGTTGGACCACGTGACCTGTTAAAGTCCGCAAGTCAATTACACTTAGAATACTGGAAAACCAGAAATGTTGGGTAAGCAGATTATGTCGGTATATCGAGAATTTCGCTTTGAATTTGTTAGCGTTATTACGTCCAGCTACGAGATTCATGGCCGTAGCCTACGGTCACAAACTAATTACGTGATTTTAATTTTAATGTATTGATATTGTTTTACGAATTTATAGATCAACTACTCTGGTAAAGTCAAAAGCAAAGATCAAACTTAGTGCAAAAGATCAATTTAGCCAGAAAGAC
Organism: Corticium candelabrum; assembly: GCF_963422355.1. Taxonomy (NCBI): domain Eukaryota; kingdom Metazoa; phylum Porifera; class Homoscleromorpha; order Homosclerophorida; family Plakinidae; genus Corticium; species Corticium candelabrum. The sequence continues at coordinate 5,756,414 of NC_085087.1, read as the reverse complement.
GTCAATTTTGATAAGAAACAACAGAAACGTTGTATTTCAAGTAACGCTACCTAGAAATCTATGAACATGGAATCTTGATGCCGTATTAAAAATTTTATGGTGTATGCACAAACGTAAAGAGTAAGCGCGTGACGTACGGGACATCGTTTCTGACGCGAGGTGCCAACTACGAATACTGTGGATATTGTAACTACGTAAATTGATACAATATGAATGTAGATACACATTTAGACTGTAAAAGCGATAGACAAGAACATGCAAAGTCCACAGCTATAACGTTGGATCAAATTGGAAGTCTGACCGAAACGTAGCTCTATGTACAGAGACATCTAGCTAGCTGTATTATAGTTATAGCAATTTTTAAGTAACTTAGTTAGAAGTTGCAAGTGATGCATGCCTAGAAATAACTTATGTGTCATTGTGGGTAGGAATAGTACTAGATCTATCTAGACGACATCAAAGTTTTAGTCAATTCGAACTTAATTAATTGTACTCCAGATAGAAGCTATTCCCAATGTATATTGCTTCGTAGCTTCTATTTAAATCAATGCCCAACAGAGGTTCACGTTTTCGTTAGTAATCAAACATAATACAGTAGAACTAATATATCAATAGCAATTATTAAATGTACGTACGGGATATTTGATAGATGGTGTGCTTTACAGACGTCACGCCACATTCGCGTGACCCGTGCAACGCACAAAGAGCTACAATCTGTGCTGACAAATGTGACTTCGACACTGAGATTGAATAGTTTTAGCGCAATTTTGTTGTGCATTGCCATAGTAAGAAGGTCTCTCTTTGTAAATTAAGGTGAATTACTATATTCTTTCAGCCATGTTGTTTGGACTTACATTATGTGTAGACTTAACAATGCTCGACAAGCACTTGCTTTTTCATCTATTTGTCTTTCGGTTATCTATTGTTGTCGCTATTTTGGAGTCAGTCTCTAGTGACCAAACAATAGTTTGTCATCCTGCTAAAGGCAAATCGTCATGCGCATGCTTGGCTAGTATTAGAGGTTTGTAACTAAAATCATTACAATGTTAACAAAATGCAGAAATTTATTGATGTTGATCAATTGGTTCTTTATAGAAGTTGCTCTGTACAACGACAATATTACGGTGTACAAACTTGCTGGATCTGAACCTATCGTGTTCGTACCAAATATATCCGACTTCAGACTGCGTAATGCAGGTTCTAGTTTCTATAGTTGGATTGTAAACGATACTTATACCTACAAGTTCAGAAAAGCAGTCAAACTGTCAAATGAAGAGAGAAACTTCTTCAAGCCGTTTTACAAGTCGCTCCGCTCAAGTACTATAACAGCGAAATACAATGGTGTCCACTTACGATATACAACTCAACTAACTGATTCTACGAGCTTTCATTCCAAAACGGCGACTTTACGTGTCGGTGGTAAGCTAAACTCATAAACTAAAACAATACACAGATTGTTTAAATAACTACTAATATTTATATACTTTAATGTTTAAAATAGTACAACTACATGTACATTATGTCTCACTGTTATGCAATTATCTTACACTAGCCTCCACCCGGCAAGTCCGAGCGCACGCGGTAGGCAGTGGAAATCGCACCCGTCCGGCAACGTCGGCTCGCCGATCCGTCCATAGTAGTACGGTACGAACGGTCTACTTCTTGTCTACGAGCAGCGACTGCGCGGAAGAGCCTGGTTTGCGAGGCTATATAGATTATATATTACTTATTCTTTAATTAGAAATATATAATCTATATATATAAATTGTCAGAGGCTACAGCCACCAAAACATTCTAGGCCTGTCACTTCGCTTCAAGCAGAACTATAATTCTATAAGTTACTAAACAGTGACAGTCCGCTTAATCTCAGAATAGTATGTTGACGATTGTCGACGACGTTAACTATATCTCTGTGACACTACACATCATCATTTCAGTATGATGAAACCAGTGTGCAGAAGCCGTGGACACTTAAATAAAGTGCGCATGACCATCACTTACTTGAGACGTCGCTATCCAACAATGGCAGAGTCAAAGAAGACCGTATCAAAAAGGCATGCAGAAGCTTATCTATCAATCCTTTTTCAAGTAAGTCTAGTTAATTACGGTCGACAACCCAATTGACCGAAGAATAGAATTTCCTGCGGCTCCTCTACCTAGTGATTTGCTTGCACTCCACGGTACTTTCTTCACAGGTTTATTCTATCTATTAATTAAAAAATTATATCTAGACCTATGTTGCTCGCTAGATTACGAAATGCTAAAATTTTTCAACGCTTTGATACGCACTGAATTGGTCTTCCAGATTCTATTGTCAACGAATATCATTTAATTTTGACGATTGCAACGAGCCATGAAAACCTTTTTGGCACGGACGGTAACAGTATTTCCACTGCACACTGCATGACGGTACTCAGTTCCATAGTTTATTTTGGATCTAAAATTGATATTAATTTATTTAGATGTCTTTGCAAACTGCGAACTGGAATAGTAGAAAACGGGCGTGGCTTTGCGTGTGATCAATGGGCGTGTTTTGCTGTCTAGTTTATCACCCCCTCACCTTGAGGACCACGTTACACCGGTGACGATAGGCAGTGGCCATCGCTCCCGTCTAGCAGCGTCGGCGTGCCGATTCGTCCATCCGTCCGGCCGCACTGCGTGCGCTTGTGGTACGGTACAGACGGTTTACTTCCTGCCTATGGACATGACGCAACTTCCGCGAACGAACAAAATGGCGCTTAGCTCAGTTATCTATAGATTATATATGTCTTGTTGTTTAATAGTAATAAAATCTAATTTTGATACATATTCAGCTCTCCCTAAAATTTCAAAATCGTCAACAATTCTTCTGAGAAAATTAAACTCTAGCGTAGAGGCTTGTTTCAATGTTACTGGAATTCCTAAGCCTTTGCTGAAACTTTCTAAGCAAGACAACAACATCGTCACGACTTCTGCTAATAGAAAAAAAAAGTACTGCGTCTACTTCGATCTTCAAGACGTCAATGCCGAAAACATTACTGTGACAGCAGAAAACTGTTTTGGAAATTCAACTATTACCATACATATACCAAATTTTCAAAGTAAGTTTTTAACAAAGATTTGACATGAAAGAAAAACCCATATAGATAAGATATTTGTTTTAAACATTACAGACACTCTAAATACTGAAACATCCAAATCAAACAATCCAATTGTTAGTACTTCAACTGACCCCAGAACTCTCAAGACGTCGTTACAATCGACTTCTGTTTCTCCACAATTTATCGGTGCAACGACTAAAAGCACGGCAGAAGACAAAGGCAATAAGATTATGTCAGGTAACTAAGAGCAATGAAATGCGACCAATATTTTAAAAGTAATCTTTTCACGGTTTCCAATTTGGGCAGATGCAATATGTACTACATGTGTGTACTTTAGAAAAAATAATATTAGATTTTTATCACACGTTTTGAGAGAATGAGAGCAGTCGATCTTTGTTCGTTGAACTTGTTTTCCCCATCTTTAACGAAGGTGAGGATTCTTTGGAAACTGAAATACACTAAATCCAGACTGACTAGAGTTGTTGCAGCCTGCTGCAACACAACGCCGCACAATACTCGCGTATCACAACCATTAATTAATGGATAGTGTGTCTCCAATGACGTCAACGTGCTAATCCGCCCCATTCCGGAAATGGGAAAGCAGAAGTAACTTTCAACTGCTCTCATGCTCTCAATAAATTCGCAAAAATCTAATTACATTTTTTCTAAAGTACACATATGTAGATTTTTTAACTTAGTTTTAATATTTGTTTATTTAATTACATTGCAACTGTTATTTTTCTTTAGCTAATCCAGCAGAGGCGTAGCGTGACCTCTAGAAATGGTGGGGAGGCTAAGCTTCACAAAGCTACAGGGCATGCCCACTTTTATAGATACGCCGACTTTATTGGCCTATAGTGACTGACCCTGTAGAATCAATGGCAGATCCAGACTTGAAAAAAGAGTGGTGTATCTGCGCCGGATCCAGGAATTTTTGAAAGAGGATTTCACCTCTTTCATCATCATAACAAGCAAAAACTCTTAAATTTTCAAGAGTCTCAATGTATACGTTATCAATAGTAATATGTTGTTGGAATATAGTATTTTGTCATGCAGTCTGTATCTTACAATGCTTTACCGCTGAAGACTTCAATAGCCAGAAGATTGAAACATGTCTCCAAAGATTTCTGCTTTTAGGCATATCTACTTACTTTGCTTTTGCAACGTTCTTTGTTTGCATGCAACAATTTTTTCACTGCTGTCTATTGCTAGGTCTCTGACGCAATTAATTAAAGGGTGTATTAGTGTGAGTGGTGGGTTAGGTTGTGAATTTTATTGTCAATCGTTATCATATTTGATTATGTTGGATTTAGTAATAAACTAATGTTTTCAACAACTTGTCTGGTTTTTGTTTGTATTTGTATATAGTTTTGCCAGACGTGGTCTCGATTGTTTCACAAAATCGATTTGTATCTACTGAGATTGGTTGTCAGTTTGCATCGATACAACCGACATCTACTACAGATATCACTGCATACTTAGTACGACTCACTAACGTCCGCAAGCAGAGCGAACTGGAATTGTCGCTGAGCAGCAACAACAATCTATTTCTCGACGAATTAGAAGAAAATACAGCATATACAGTCGAGATAAGAGCACGTAATAGACACGGATTGGGTCCAACTTCAAGCATTTACGTCTTTCAAACTACATCGTGCGCGGGTAAATGCATGGATCAATATTTTCTATGTCCTGTTGTTCTTACTTGCAATCCTTGTTTGCAAGCAGATGAGAAGACAAACTTGGGACTAACAGCTGCAGTCGCTACATTGGCCGCTCTTTGCATCATTCTGCTGATACTTGCTGCTTACCTTTTCTATCGATTGAGACGCGTGACGTATGTATTTAGATATTCGTTTATTCTTTTACATCATTTCATATAAAATTTTTAGTGCTCTAGGCGGTGTGAAAGAGTCTCAAACAACGGAAATGAATGAACAGGAACAGAGACACGATGCTGCAACTTACGAGACAGTGTCTGACTCTGGTCGTCAGCCCGCCGTACTAACAAGGAGCCCACTGTATGAAGAAACATTGGTGGTCGATAATCCATCATACGGTGTCGTACCCGATCAGAACTAAAATTATTAAATTTATGTTTTCTGATAGTTAAGTGGTTGGTTAGTTAATCGACTGTTGGACGACAAGACTTTGTGTTCTCTACATGCTATTGTAGGGCTATGTTTTCTACCTGTTTCTACATGGTAGATTGTTGAATCGTTTTCTAGCTACATACTTTTAGCAACTCATGCATAACGCATTAGCAATACAACTAAATTACATCAATTTTGGGACAGTCTGAGCTAGTTGTCTTATTTAATTGTCACTTGTAGCTTCTAGATCTACAACACAACAGTGCATGTTTGTATGTTTTCCAAGGTTTTTACTGCGTTTGTTCGAGATCGAAGAGATGGTTTTCATAAAACCGTGAATGAGAGAAACAACAGCGTCCTGCGCGAAGCAGCTTAAATACTATATCTGAGGTCCTCGATGAGTTCTGACCGTCTATCGGCCGTGGCATTCATTATTCAATCTTTGTAGATTTTGCAAGAATGCCTCTCACTTGCTGAGCTGCGCCCTCGACGCATTGTATTGCATGCATTGTTAAATAAGTCAATCAGTAATAACTAAATGTTTTGTACATGTGCATGACAGATCTAGAGATGCTTAAGATACAAACATTTAGCGAGATTTTGTCAAGAGGCTTTGCCAGTTCTTCTCAAAACGGTTGTAATAGCTTTGACCATTGAAGAAGGCTTATCATCGTGTGAAAAAACTTTCTTTTGTTTGAAACAGTGAAAACGTAGATATATAGTTTGTAAGTCAGATGCAACTCAGAGATGTTACTATCATGTTTTGTAATTTAGAAGAGAAGGATCGTTTTCGTGACTTGAATTTTAATTTGAATAAGCAATTGTTTCAACTTACAGATATTTAAGAGAGACGATACCTATATATATATATATATATAATTAATTAACTAACATAAACTCAATGAGTGTATTTATAAATAACAGTGTTAGACTCTATATTCTACGTCTTTGCTCCTCTAGCTGCTATGCATGCTACTGCAGACTAGAGCTAACCCGTGTTGTGGTTGTAAGTGTATCTTTGGGCATTATTCTACGCCAAAATTTTAATAATCAAAAACACGACAATCATGTACAATCCAACTTCCGCTTCCGCGCGGTTCTTGAGCGCAATGGAGAGCTGCCATTGACATCCAACTTATTCAGCGTATGCTTACTAAATGTCGAAAGCTTTCAAAAAAGATTAGGTTGCAACGCTGAACCTTCGTATTTACAAAAAACAAAGATGTTGGAATTGTTACGCTGCGTAAAAAACACTACCCACTGGTAACTTAATTTATTAATTACCTAATTAATTAAGATTAGTTGCAGTAAAACGCGTTTGGCTGCTCTTTTCGTATCTGTGTAGTCAATGCACAGACATTAATATAGGCAGCTCCATTAAATGGTTGCCTAGATAGTAGCAATTGTGGCCAGGCCTAGAGACTCAGTAGACGTGACGTCAAACTCTAAGCGTCGGAGAAAAATATTTAACTTTTTGAACTTGTGGAGTGTGACAGAATTTTCTAAATTGTCATAATCTTATTTCATTTATGGCTACGCTCTGTAATATCCATATTCAATCCTAAGTGTACGCGAGATTGCGGTTTGGAAGTTCGAGGCTAACACTCGACACGTGAGAGGCGGCTGACGCAAGTCTCTACAGAGTTATACTACACAGTGCTACTTTTTCGGCATTCTCTAGATTTCTCACGCTTTATTGTATACTGAAATTATTCGTTTTCGTGTTATATCTATGACGATTGTTCGCGTCGTGCTTGTCGTTCTGGCGTTGTGATTGGCAGGCTGTTCTCCAGGAAAGAATCTTAGATGCGGTAAGTATATGTAGATTTCGAGTTGCTGTATACACAGTAGAAAACTCTAATGTGGCAAGTGCTAGATATGCTTCAGCTATAGTAGCCTACTATAGGTCGATCTACTATAGCTGGAGCTCTAGAAATTGAGCAACGCCAGTTTATTATTGCACCCCCTCTATATGTTTCCTATCTAGAGCGCTTTCTAGCTACCCGCTTTTAGCATCTCATGCCTAAGAAACG
>NC_085087.1:5554208-5739208 GCF_963422355.1 Corticium candelabrum | reverse complement strand
ACTGTAGCTGTGTGACAACCAGCAGAGTTATGAATATGTCGTCATCCATCTACAATGATTCTATGCATTAGTAATTATTATGTGGTTTGCATTAAATGATCTGATTCGTAATGAGTATTGAAGTGTCTATAGATTGTTTCATGTACGTGTTTATACCAACTAGATAATGCTTAATTAATAAATGTTGTGTACACACACATATCGTATGCTGCCATTTTAATTGTATAGTGTTTATCTGTTAATAAATCTTTTGTAGAAGTAGTTGTGAAATAGAATTAAATTGCCTGTGTACTTTGCACTGTTCTAATTGTATTGGTAATTAATTAATTAATTGCATATTATTTAATTGGACACAGGAAATAAATTTGCAATAAATAGTACACAATTTGATGTATGCAGTGCACGCCACAATGTAATATTGACACACAATTCAATCCAGTTAATTAATAATGTGCGTAGCAGATGCGCGCACCCAAAAAAATATTTCAAGAAAACTGCAAATTTTTTTATTTAACCGCAAAACGTAGTAATTAAAAATCACTTTTACCTGCCGTCCAATTTATTGGAAGTCGATTTGTGCCGAGAGAGCAACATTCAGCGGACGACACTGAAAACTGAGGCCCTCTTTCAATAAACGGTGCAGGTTACTGCTCGAAAGATGCGCAAAAAGGCGGCAGTTCGTTTATGTCAAAATCGCGGTTGTAACATGTCCATTCACTACCAAGAATCAATTGGCGCGCCGGTAGCCTCGTACACCAAAGCGCATTCGCTGCAGCGGCTAAGTTCCCAAGCCTCGTCCAAAAAAAATCGCCCGGGCCGCTTTTGCTTGCGTGTGTGCGTCCGTGTGTTACGGAAGGTGTGTCTTCTTGGCAGAAGTTCAGTACAACAATAGATTGCCACCGCATATAGGGCGGGTGGTACTAGTGTATTATAATGTACGTAATACACCCTAATTGCATTCCAGTGTTGCTAACCTTGCCGTACTTGCTAGTCTAGTTAGTGCTAACCAAGAATACGGCACCTAAATGCTCTCAAGAGGTCTGCAAAACTGTAGTTATCTAGCTATAATTAGGTTTGCTAAACAAGGTTGCTAACCCTAGTGTGAATACGCCACATTATTGTCCAACTGGAGCAGCTCCTAGTGCTATAATGAGCACACCAGGTGTGACTTCTACTTCATTTGTCACTTCCCGGTTCACACCTAAGGGGAATAGATATACGCTATATACGGGGTATCGTAATGAGGAAAGTGGTACCTGGAAGTTACTAATCACTTGGCGTCGTGGTCATGCTCTCACGACTTTTTCTTGTCATTGTAGTTCGACTGTCGTTCTTAGGAAGTGGACTCGGCGTCTCTCGCCGCTGCGGTAGGTGACTGTTTATCAAAACCGTTTACTAACATAGATTGCCTGTTTACTTTAAACTGTTCACTCACGTAAAATTTTGGTAACTTAGTTCTGTTCAGGACGATCTTGGCATCATTCGAAAGCACGCAACAGCTTGCAATAGCACATGCATCCAGCTTTGTTCACGCTGCGATAGGGATTCTGATCTTTTTTTAGTGTATTACGGCATCTAGAGTTACGTACCTAAACTATCCATTGCTAATTATCGTTCACTCTTTACATGGAAGCGGCTAATGAGATTGCGGTTGCAACACGTGTGGGTTCCTTACCTCTTAATAGCTCCTATTCGCGTGCGGGCACCGCCCTTCTCTGCTCCTCGCGCGCGTGTTAAAATGGGCTGTGCAAGAGACTAGATCAAGAAGTGCACTCTCAGTGGATGAGTTTGACTTCTTGTTTTACAAAAATAGATATATTTTCTATGATGTCGCTTTGTCCACTAGCATGCGATTACTCCCTAGATCACTAAAAAGTACAAGATGTGTAGTGATATAATTTATTAGATAATTGCCTAATAGAATTATGATAGCGTGTTAATATGTACTCTTAGCCTTTTTGATGTGCATAAATCGTGTTGCTCTTTCCTGTTTAGTGGTAGTTTGAAACCCGGATAAACGGAAATACAAGTCTTGCGGTTTCGAATGGTAGAAAGTTCACTTTCTTTGTGATCTAGGCTAAGCGAGATATTGCAGATTTACAATGTAAGAAAGTGAACGTGAAACAGAGTAGGGTTGGGTGCTACCGTTGTGATGGTAAGAGACGGAGCAGTTGTGTAAATAACGCAGACCTGCCAACCTAGCAGTGTCAAAATGCGTGAGTTTGCAGGAAATATGCGGGAGAAAACTGGAGTTTAAATTTTGGACACGCTTACAATAGCATTAAATCAATAAATTTATATCGTAATAAATGTTAAATAATGTATTTAATTAATATATAAAAACATATAAATAGTACAAAAATAATATATATAAATAATATATATAAATAATATATATAAATAATATATATAAATAATATATATAAATAATATATATAAATAATATATATAGATAATATATATAAATAATATATATAGATAATATATATAAATAATATATATATATATATATATATATATATATATATATATATATATATATATATATATATATATATATATATATATATATATATATATATATATATATATATATATATATATTAATAATATATATAAATAATATATATATATATATATATATAAATAATATCTGATTACCAAATTTTAAGTATTTACATGTCCGGTTGGAGTAGAAGCCATTATTTTATTATAGTATAGTGCAACAAATGTATAACCAATTGAATATTGAGCCTAATTAGCGACACACAGTATCAAAACCAATTACTAAATATAATAGTTAATTTATTAAACACAGAACTTGTACTGTACGTACTACTGCCTGTTATAGAAATCTAAGAACAAAGTAAATGCACATTCTCGTGGCTAGTTGGAATGTTCTGGATTTTATTTCCTTGTGGCCTTATTCAATCGTTTTCCAGATAGCCAGGCTCTTCCTTTCCACCTTCTATGTCAGTATTTTGACCAATTATGTTATGAAAGAGCCGGATGATGAAAGGGGCAAGTATGTGCGTACACATGCATTTACTAAAACTGTAGTACTAGTACAGTTGCACAGAACAGAAACGCCCATCGTTTGGTCACACCCACCAATGGTCAGAATGCGGAAGATTTGATGCCAAATGCGGGTAGGCGGTAGAAGGGTCCCAAATGAGGGAGTCTTCCACTCAATGCGGGAGAGTTGGCAGCTCTAAATAAAGCTGTGCCATAGATAGTAATTTTGAATTAAAGTCAGGTCGAGAAGACTGCAAGCTTCGAAAACGCTCGAACAGTCAGCTGACAACAAGAAGAGATCCGGATCCCCTTACCAAGGTCAGCTTTAAAAAGGAAATGCGAATGTACCACATTCTTGTCTAGCTGAGTAGTACTTGCGAAATGTACTGATGTGAACGTTATGACGTCTACGTCTCGTTTTGCAGCAAAAGTGTCAAAGCTGTTGTTCTAGCGCTAACTCAAAGTTACTATACTAGGATAGTGGTTAGATCCACCTTCTACTATCACAACTATATTACGTCAGCCATGCTTAGACGGACGCTTAATCTTCTATCTTTCCAATATGTACATGTATCCATCACATTACAACGATATTACTCCACTCATGCCTAGACGGACGCTCCATCTTCTATCTCTAGATGTTTCTTGACAATCGATCTCGCCTTCGGTTTGGCCAATTATTTGGGTCACTCGCATTGACAGATCCCTAATTATTACATAAAGCCGCTGTGTGTGTGTGTGTGTGTGTGTGTGTGTGTGTGTGTGTGTGTGTGTGTGTGTGTGTGCGTGCGCGCGCGTGTGTGTGTCACTGTGTGTGTCTGTGTTCACGTGCGTGCCTGCGTGCGTGCATACAGCGATAAATTAATTTACTAGCAAGTAATAATCTATAATCTGCCCGTGCGGAAAACGGGATGGTAGGCTTGGTTCACGGTTCGTTCATGTGCTAAATTTGTCACGAGAGCAGATGACGCCAATATTATGTTGTTTGTAAACAAACACGGATACTTCATTATAAACTTTCCGATCCAAGGTGAGAGCAAACAGAGAGTAGTTAACCTAGGTATATTAAAAGTTGTCCCCTAAATAATACTACTTGGCTATATGATGTTGCTTTCTCGTTACTGTAGATGGACTTCATGTCACAGTCAGAGATGGACCAGTTGATTGTTATGCTCTTTTGAATAGCACAGTTACTATTAATTGCACATACGAAGACGACAGGACCAACTCTATGGTTACGGGAATCTTTTGGAATATTACACTAGCTGGCGAAACGCTAATCTTCCGTGGCGAGCAGCCTGTTCATGGTTCTCAGCTGGTTCCCGGTTTTACAGTACGAACGGGCACAAGGCCAACTCAATCATTTCTCACTATCGATCACGTCTTTCAGAATTTGAATGCAACTCAACTACAATGCTTCTTATTGAGTTATTCCAAAATATTTCGTAGTAGTGATATAATTCAAGTTTTAGTTGGAAGTATGAAACAAAAATTGCTTGTCATGTTAAAATGTAATTTTTATGTACTGAACTGTAGGCGTTCCTAAAATATCTTGTGAGAAGCACCTGTGCAGGTTTGTCGACAGTAGGAGAGCTGAGATTCCTTGTACTGTATCTGGAACTCCTCTGCCATTCACTAAAATACAAACCTGGCTTACATTAAATGCAAGTGGATCACATTCATCTGTTGATTCCTCTCGATTGTCAATAGTTGGAGGAAACACCTCGAGGCCTATACTGACGATTGATCGTTTCAATTGTATGCTTGCTAATGGAGACCACTACAGTATATCATCTGAAAATATATTGGGAATATCACAATCTTACTATTACAAAATTGATGGAGTTTTATGTAACATCTTGTTATGTTTTAAGTTATATGTAAACATTGGTATGTTGAGTTCTATTTTAGATAACGAATTCTCATCAGATTGTCAAGTCATGAATAATACTGTCCGTCTTACCTGTTCATTTCGATTTCATACATCTTCTGCGCCAATTACGTCTATTTATTGGAGCATTGATAACAACAACATTATAAACAAAACAACTACCACTGAGTTTTGTAGATGTCTGGTAACTTCTAATGTAATTATCAAGTTGCAAGATGTGAATGCGCTAACATCATGTGCTGCTTTACTTAACAACAAATTGACAATTCAATATCCATATGGACCTTGTGGTTTGGTTTAGTTACGTTTTTCTGTTTGATTACACGGCAACTTGACTTGTTCTTTTATTTTTTAGTGCGTGCATCAACAAGTCGACCGGTGATATCAAAATCTAATGCTACAGGTATGCATGCTACAGATATTTAACACACACACACACACACACACACACACACACACACACACACACACACACACACACACACACACACACACACACACACACACACACACACGCACACACACACACACACACGCACACACACACACACACACACACACACACACATTCCATATTACACCGTTCAACATTAATCGTTCCAGTTTCTCAGTTGGTCTTACAAGATTTTTAGGACTTAGATAACGTAATTAACAAAAATGCCAGGTCTTGCATGCCGCGATTCCTATAGCCATATCAATGATTTGTCGCAAAGATCTAAAGGCAGCACAGATCTTGCAAAATTTCAAAGTTTAACCATATGGGTATCGACTGTAGTTAAATGCAGAGTTTCAGTCTAGGCTTTAGAGGGCCTTACATGTGGTATGATGTTTGTCGGTTTATTGTTCTTATGTCCAATCAGTGTCGTCATTTGTTGTGTCACAAAGACTGAAATGTGGCAAGGCAATGACGCGTCAAGTTTTGTAAGTCATCATGCGTGAACGCATAAAGTGGCAGAGTTGTCCCAATGTGCTAAGTAATCCGAACGGATAGCGATCATGCAATAGTAATTGTATATCTTTTATAACGCGATGATATAAATTTGCCCCTCGTTAACTACTATTTCAATATTAGCGTTTACTTTGTTTTACGTGTAGATGTAGCACCCACAACAACATCTTCAATCTCTTGCCACTCGTGTTCTCAAAGGAATAGAGAACTTTGTGACGCATCTCAGGCAGTTGAGACGTGTGGTGTTGGAGAAGTGTGTCGTCTAGTAGTACACAAGCTTCCATCAGTATTTGGAGGAGGTGGCACTTCTTTTCAAAAAGGTTGTTTTCCCAAATCAGACTGTTTCGAAAGTGATCAATGTAATGACCAAAGTGGTGGAGACTGTTGGAGATGTTGTGACAGCAACCTTTGCAATAATGGGGGTCTCAAAGATTTCAATACAGGTAATAAAACACAGTCCATAAAAATCTTTACAGTTGCTAAAAATTTTTTGTGTTTTTTTCTATATTGTTTCTATATAAGTAAATACACTAAACTAGTACCTGAAGCTGTGCTTATACACACTCGTTTCTACGTCTCTATTATATCAGCCTTCTGATAGTTACCGTCTGTTAGTCTGTAAAACACCGTTTGAACAAAGGGTACACCATTTGATGTAGTCTCGAGTGACCAAACCTCTAAATTGCCAGTCTTTTGTAACGGTGGATACAAATTATAGTTACACCTAAAATAGAGGCACACACACAATCACACTCTTCAATGCTGGTTATCACCAACAAATCCAAGTACTGTAGTCTACTAGTGGAATGACTATTACACTATTCAGAAAGATCAGGAAGGCCCGCCCGGCAGCTTTGAGGAAAGCAATAAAACTTAAAAAAATATTTTGAAAAGATTACGGGAGAACAACAAGGAGAAACACTGAAAGAAAGGATTACACAACCGTACTATAGATCTTGTTTTTGTTACTTTTTATACAATCTCTACATTCATTTCTTTTTTCGAAGAGAAAGTTTTAAAGGAAAACTGCAACGCAAAAATCAAAAATTCTTTTTTAAGTTGTAAATTGATAGTTCTAGTTGCATACATGACAGGTAAAATAGTTTTAGATTTTTAAGTTAAGTCTTCGCTGAGATATAGCGCGTCAAAGTTGCTTCCGGTTCTTCAACTTCCGATAACGGGCGTGGTGTAATGTGACGTCACTGAGGAGAGACTCCACGCCAGCGTGTATTGCAAACAAAGGAATTTGTGGCGAAAGAATGGTTTGGTGTTGTGTGGCTGCAGGATGCATCAATGCGCGCAAGTCATACGCAATCGTGTTTCGATTTCCGAAGATTCCCAAGCTAAGAAAGAGTGGGAATCGCAAAATATTGAGGACAATTGCAGAGACGTTTGTGTCGTCCGGGCAACTGTTAATGAGTACAAAGCGTCTTACTGAGTGGACAGGAGTCTGCAGTAGCCACTTTTAGCCTGATTGCTTCGAGATACGTACAGCCAGATTAATTCAAGAGCTTGGTCTGGGTTGTAGAAGAGCGCAATCGAGGCCATCATGTTCCATCTACCTGCCTCCACACTTCAAGGTCGCAGCACTCTGGAACCTTTGCAAAAGAAAATGAAAGCCGTAATTGAGAAGCGGGAAGGTAAGGAAGACTCTCGTGCAGGACTAAAAGTACTGCAAATGGCTAGGAGAGGTCAGATTCTTGATGACTCTAGATGACTCGCCTCTTGATCATCATGTGTAGGAAATGCAGTCGTATGCGTTACAGTATACTGTACAGTAAAGTTAAACCTTTTGTCAACGTGAATTCAACGTATGTACTTCAAATCATTTTATTCTCTTTCTGACGTACAGCACTAGAGTTTTGCATGAACTCACCAGTACACTGTGCCACTATTGTTGCTAGTATTCGACATTATTATATTGTAATTTTTTATTTGAGACAACCTCAAATACGTTTTGACAGCACACGCACTCCTCACGAGTACGTATCCATCATTTAAACAACGACCGCAGCTGAAACCTGTAAATGTTTTTTACTTACCCGGATGTGCATTGATTACGTTGCTAACTCCTACTTCTACTTGCAATGATGACAGGCTATCGGGTAGCCTGTCCTCTTCCTCGTCCGCTTCCAAGGCAGCAGGCGATCTCAAAGCTTCAAAGGCATTGTCGCTGAATTCAAACCTGTGTGGTCTAATCACTACGTATACTTATTAATGGCTCCCAGCAGATCTTCTTCATCCTGCGATTGATGCAATGACGGAACGTTATTATCACGTAAAAATCTCCAGAGCACTCTTCAGAGGACTCGCTGTTGCTGCCGTCGCCTCCACCCTAGCAGCGTTGCCTTGGATATGAAGATTTAGTCATTTTTACAGGCCGCTGACAATACAGACGCACACGCGTCTCCTCTCAGTGACGTCACCTTACGTCACGCCCGTTATTGAAAGTTGAAGAACCGGAAGCAACTTTGACGTGCTATACCTCAGCGAAGACTATTTCTCCTGTCATGTATGCAACTAGAACTAGCAATTTCCAACATAAAAGAATTTTTGATTTTTGCGTTGCAGTTACCTTTTAATAGATAATATGAACCAAATCTACACATCATTAGTGAATCCTTTCAACCCCCTAAATGTAAAATGTAGGGATTGTGGGGTTTGGAAGGATTCCCCAATGATATCTGGCTTTGGTTCGTATTATCAATAGATCTTGTTTCTGTTACTTTTTATACAATACGTACATCTACTTTTTGTCAAAAATTTTTTTAAAATTTTAGTTTGGTAAGTTTTTATAAGCGCAAAGCGCAACATAGCTAGGGTGTACATGTCTTCATTAGGGCCTGTAAGCCTTTTATAATCATGTCTAATTACGGTCGTTGGATCAAATCTGCTTGAAAGAAACACAATTTTTAACTAACATTGATTTCGGTTTCTCTAGTCACCAAAAGAATAGAATTCGGGTAATTCTAGAGCATTTTCTCAAGTTTCACAGCCGTACGTACATACTAAAAGAGATATCTGTGAAGATGAAGAAGAAGAGAAAGAACAAGAAGAAAAAGAAGAAGAAGAAGAAGAAGAAGAAGAAGAAGAAGAAGAAGAAGAAGAAGAAGAACAAAATTGGCGCATGGGCCTCCGAGGCTATGAACTGTTTCCTAGGTTGTTAGATGATTAGTAACCAAAACAAAAATAGGATATATTACACGTACGACGTACAAAAATTTCATTTCGTTAATTTTGAGAAATTTTAGTCTTCATTTAATATGTTTTCTAAGCGTGCAAAAAGACGACCACGCCAACACAACGTTCGGGCAATCCCTACATACAGGTACTACCGTACCCTGTAATATATAGTATAATCAATAATTGTTTGCCTAATAAACATCATTAGTAATTAGTAACTTGTTGGTTTGCAGCTGTATGCAAGAATCTTTCTAAAGTACAAAATGGCAGCATCTCTTTACCCAAATCTGGATTAATAGACGGAGCAATAGCAAATATCACCTGCCACGAAGGCTACATACTTTATGGTTCCTCAAGTAGGATATGCCAAAGTGACAAGACATGGAGTGGAAATGATTCACTGTGTTTACGTAAGAGTTTCTAAATTTTCTTCACAAGCACAATATATAGTACAGTAAAACTATTGTTGTCTCACATCGTAAGTAATTACTAATTTGTTGGTCTGCAGCTGTTGTATGCAGAAACTTTTCTGAAGTACTATTTGGCAGCATGTCTTTGCCTGCAAATGGATCGGATTTTGGATCGGTCGTCAATATCACGTGCCGCGACGGATATATCCTCCAAGGTTCAGGTATGCGAATTTGTCAAGCAAATCGAGAGTGGAGCGGAACACCGGCAATCTGTAAGTAGTTTACATTTTACCGTCTTCAAGCACGTTTCATATTTCACTATGTGCAGGTTCATATTGTCATAATAATTATTGGTCACCACGTGTCATGCTTGTAATAGTAACAGTTGTGTTCCTCACTCTGCTCGTTTCGTTTTTCTTGTATATTCGAGTCGTTAGATGGCGTTTTAAGACTTTTATTCGTTCTATTAGCGTGAACGTGCTGATAGTGGTGACCGTGATCTCAATTATCATCAGTTACGTCATCGCTGCCACTGATACTGTTTTTATTTGTGATATTCGAGTTACTGACTTTTTCATTAACGTTTGCAATGGATTACATTACTCAATCTTGATAGTGTGGTTGGCGTCACAAGTCAGCACAAACTCGACAATTCAAAGCAAACTTTTCAGAATTAGTGTTACTTGCTTTTTTGTCATGTTTCAATTGATTCTTGCTGCATTGGCTCATTTTGCAAACATTGACAAGAGACAGGAAGGGACGGGATCTTTGGTCATGTTTTGTTACAATGAACGAAGCAAGACTGCTGTTGTGTTGTCGTATGGTTACGGATTTGTTCTTATGCTTCTCAGTGTGGCGTTGCTTTGGGTCTTTATCTTTCGCAATAGAAACTACTACAACAGAAAGGCTAAGATCGCCATGGCTTCCCTCGTGTTTATCGCTTTATCGTCAGTAACTACAAATGGAGTAGCACTTTCGTACGTGTTGTGGGCAAACAAAGAAGAAGACTGTGGAATCTATGCAAATTTTTATGTTATTTTGGCTTTATTTCCCGCCATAATTTCTGTTATTTGTTGTTGCTATGGTCATATGATATCAATATATATAGCAGACAACCGCAGACAAACAGGTAAACATGCACTTGTCATTTACTTTGATTGTGTTTTTACTTTATTGTAACGTTTGACTATTAATGTGTAGAGAGAGAAGATGATACTCTAATTCACGAAAACATACATCTTGAACACGAAAACTTTTACTTTTTTCCTAAATTCCCAGATTTAAAATGTATGAAGAAAGATTTTAGATTGGACAAAAAATTAGAAAAGGAAGTAAATGCTGTTGCTATCAATCCATGTCAGATGAAAATAGAGAAGATGTTGGGAAAAGGTAAAGAACAAATTCCATTAACTAATATCGACGAATTGAGTTTTAAATTTGTTAGGTAACTTTGGTACTGTTTACAAAGCGGTTATGAACAGAAAGAGAGTTGTTGCTGTAAAAGCTCTTCAAGGTCATTCGCATGTACAGTAATGTGTTGGCTGATTATTCATGCCAAAATATGTTTTCCCGTGTAAATATGCGTCCGTGTGCATGTACTTGACGGTGTGCGCGTGTTCATGTTTTTAAAGACGTCAACCTATTATATCTTTAACAGACACTAATAATCACGAGGCAATAAATCAGTTCATTGAAGAAGGTCTGAAAATGAAAAGTCTTAATCATCCCAACGTTATAAACTTGATAGGCATCTGCTGGCAACAAGACAATCTTGGCGGTTCACCACGCCTTGCTCCACTTATTGTCTTGCCTTACATGGAACTTGGCGACTTAAAGAAATTTCTCAGAAACCAGCGCTTACAGGAAATGACACAAGTACTCACATGCTTACCTATAGTCTTTAGTATGCATAATAGATAATTTGTATCTTTGTGTAGCAAAAGAGCGTGAAGGTCTCGCTGTTGCTAAAGTTTGTTCTACAGATAGCAAAGGGTATGGAGTACTTGGCCAGCAAATCTGTTCTTCACCGAGATCTTGCTGCTAGAAACTGCATGTAAGTTTGTATTTGCAGAATAATAAGAAATTTGTTCTCATGTTGTTAGTTAGTTCTAAACTATCTACTACTGTAGGTTGGATTGGAATACAAATATACGAGTAGCAGATTTTGGACTGTCTCATATTCTGCCCGAAGGCAAAGACTATTACCGTACACAAAAGCAAATGGAGCTTCCTGTGAAGTGGATGGCTCCAGAAAGTCTATGTCATCGTCTGTTTACGACACAGTCAGATGTTGTAAGTAAATACGATATTGTAATACAGATGAGTTGAATGTGTTTGAATTTTTCCATATTTTCTAACTGTGCCAGTGGTCTTATGGTGTCACGATTTGGGAAGTGATAACGCTTGCACAAGTTCCATATTCAGAAATTGGTAATGAGAAGGTTCTCTCGTACATTACAAGCGGTGGAAGGATGTCACAGCCCAACAACTGCCCACAGAAAATGTAATAAGTTTGTCGGTAGAGCAAATATAGAAAGGCCACACTGTCATTTCAGACAAACTACTAGTATTCGTGTGTGTTACGAAACTTGCCAGACAAGCAAACAAACAGAAATATAGGGCACTGCGAGTAGCAGACAGATCATAACATGTAGACAACAAATTGAACAAACGCTGAAGAACCGATGAATGTAAGCGTATGTTTGTAAATGAAGACAATTTGCCAACTTTACAAAATAAGAATGATTTGAAATTGGACTGGTTAGGGACTTACAGAAACGAGAAGAAATCGACAGAGATAAGTACACTTTTTGTTGTGCGATTACGCACTCACACATAGGTGTTTGTTCATGCGCAGACATACACGAACGAGACAACAATAACGTCATACCATGAAAGCAGAAATTCTTAGATTTCCAGTCAGCGACATTAACGTTAATACTTGCAATAAATATTACTTATTAACATGAGCATTTGATCTTTGCAACAGCTACGACATCATGAGCCAATGTTGGCAATTTGAAGCCAATCTTCGTCCTTCATTCACGACGATTGTGAACGACATAGAAACATTTCTGAGTGCGTACAGAGGATACTTAGTTGTGGATGCTACGTTTCAGCCGCAGAACAGTGATATAGCTTCTTTCCAACAACTAGCTGTATCTCATATAGCATCCACCAATGAGGACATCGAATCCGAGGAATGTGTTGAAACTTCTTTCCAGCTATCAGAAATGCCTTATTTTGAGGCAGCTGCTGATACAGCAACGGTTAATGAACACAATATTCAACCGCAACTGGGCAAATTCATTTCTTTGAAGCAACGATATATGGATGATGTTGAAGAAGCTGACCATACAACATCAAAGAAGCAGAGCGTCATTGTCTACTGCACTGCAGTATGAAGTCTACAAGAGAAAAATTGATAAAGCCAAACTAAATTAGGTAGCTATAGTAGATCAAGTGTTTCAGTCACTTGCAAAAGTTTGAGTAGAGTAAAGGCATGCAGCAGTGATTAGAGATAGGGCGTTTGTTTGTAGCCAGGTATCTTTTGAACTACGAGTGTAAAGAAGTGCTGCAATTGATGACGGGGAGCAGCAGTAATATTGATGACAGATGAGGGTTTTTATTATTTAACTCCTCTGTCAGTTTATTGTTTGGATAGACATGCTGAACTAGTTAGAAGTAGACAGAAGCATTCATAGTTCTATTAATTAATTATAATCTAGAATAGTAGAAGAATAGAACGATTATTATTGCAGCATGAGTTGAGAATCTGACGTTAATGAAACAAATCTTGCTGTCTGTCTGTTTGTCTATTTGTCAGTCCGTCTGTCTCTGTGTTCGTTTGTCTATACTTTAGGAGTTTAGTTTAAGTTGATTCAGGTTAACGCATACAAATTTGTTTTTATTTATTGGGAAGTCTTGTAAATTATTTTGCATCTTTTAGTGTTTCAAATACGTATGTGTGTACTTCATTAATTAAGTGACTCTGTTTATAAGTGATTTTAGATTTATGACTACGACAAATTTACAAAACGGCGTTAATTGTGAATATGCTAGCAGTTCTAGCAAAATTAAAAAATTAAATGTTGTGAGCTACACGCTGGATACCAGACGGTACCGCATACGGGAGTCAAAAATGGGAATACGGGACCTGCGGTACCCATTACGGGACTTCGTCAAATGCGGTACCTACAACTCAGGTGTCTGACTACCTAACTCTGACGTAATGTTCTCAACGACTGTAAGTTTGCATAGATACAAAGCGTGTGTTTACTTATGTCTTTAGTATGAGCTAACTGTTGTTGTATAGCAGTTTGTGCGACGACAGACCTACTGAAAACGTGAAACAGGTCAAACGCTAGATTTTGTACATTTTATTCTACCGTTCTATGCACCAACGCAGGTTACAAAACCGCGCATGTGCAGTTTGGAATCACGACACTTGAAACAGGCATATTTATTTTGCTATTTTATATTTGTAAATACGTAATATGTTATATTATGGCTAATTAATTAAATTCGGAGAACTTTGAGGCGGGACGAGATGGACTCGAGTAGGGGAGACGTGGTGCGCAATCTACAAACATCTTTGATTACGAGATTGTTATAACGATATTCTAGAGTCTGTCCGTAATCTTGTTCTACTGTTTAGCATACAGTACATATATCACCAAAGATCATGATCTTACGGAGACGATCCATTGCAATTAAATTTGTAGTAAAACGGCTTTTAGTCAAAACTTTGCAGCTATAGATAGATGTAGTGAATTTAGTGCATCAGATCGACGGCTCTGTTCATCAGAATAACCAGGGTTTTTGATAGTCTGTCTGTTACCCGGCCCTATGTGTGAACTTTGAAAACCATCAATGTCTCTGCTGTTTGTGGACTTTCGCGATGATCTTGGTATCGTTAGAAACCACTATTTCTGGCATTCCTTTTTACGGCACTTCTGTCTTCGCGGAAGTGACGCCATTCTCCACGACTAGATCATGACGTTTTAGGTGGGAAGAGTCTGAGATGGGGATGCTGGAAAATGCGTAGTCTGAGACGAACGGTCGCGTGGGATTGCTTATCAACCACTGATTATAGCAATTTGTATCCAACTAATGGCAAGAGCTCACGAAATGGTACAACAATCAAGCGAAATCGTGCTCTGTGATTTCACCTCTACATTAGATAGGTTTAGAAATTCTATGTTTATTATTTCGACAATCCATGCTTGCTGTTCAATTGCACTAGGTGTAATAATATATTTCACTTCGTACCAGCAGGTACAGCCTCTCACAAATGAGAGAAATATACATACAAACACACAAATACACATAGACACTTCAAAAACAAACAGACAGCTAAGTATATAACAGAGAACGTAATTCCTTCAGCGAAATGGCAAAAAATTAGTACGCACATCTACCAAGGGCAGCTTATCTCTATAGACTCTCTACGATAGTTCCTTAACTAGGTCATTTCTAGAGTCTAGTGACCGTTTCAACGATCAAGCTTGTACTGTTCGAATCTTCACAGACGCATTTATCATGCAATTACCTAGGCGCTCATACAATAATTCTCTCCATCTGCGACCAAGTCCCCGTCGAATACCTTTCCTAAATATGGCGTCAACTGCCTTAGCAGTTGACGTTTTGTCCAAGTTACACAGCTGGCTACCAAATGATAAAATGGGAAATAGTTGAATATCTACTATTTTCTTTCAAGTGCTGTCGCTCAAGCAACTACCTCCCATTCTTGCAACAGCAGAGTTAACTGGGTCAAAGAAATTTCGTTTTCTGGCATCCACTGCCACTTGATCACGCCTCAGGATATCCAAAACAACACCGAGGTGATTGATATTTTCCTGACACGACAACGTTATTCCATTTAATGAAAATTCTGTAAGATTACGTGATGACGTAACACTTTTAATGAATCCAATAACAGAGTTCTTCTTGCCATTGATCTTCAAATGGTAAACATTGGCATATTGCACACAAATATCCATCATTTTTTTGCAGACCAGCCGCAGTAAGAAAAATAAGCAAGAAATCATCAGCGTAAGCCAGACACAAATGATTGTGTCTGACAAAAAGCAAGAAACTATCAAAAAGGAACTTAAAATTTTGAAAAGAGCCTACCTCTGCATTCTATGGTCAGGGTGTACATGTGGGTCTTGCATTATTTATGACAGATGACAGCACTTCTGAACGAGAGTCTCTTCAATCTAGCTGGAAACCATCCCGACTCCTTTTATGGATATTCCATTTCCTACAAAGAAGATGGACGTGGCTACACGATGCAAAGAACAGAATTCCTCAAAAGATCGTCTGTACTTGATAAAGATGATTAAAGGTCTGGTATACTCGAAGTCAGAAAATGAGCTAGATGGCCGGTATACTAAGCTCTAAAACGATCACATTTCTATTCGGTACCCACATTTCCTTCAACAAATAAAGTCCCTCTGGCCGAGAAGGCTTGAATGGACTTTACGCTACAGGCATGCTGATATAACTAGAGGTAACCACACCAATAATTAAGGGGAAGCAGGCATCAAGATTGTAAGGATTTGGTCTTCAGCAGAATAAATGCATACAATTTGACTCAAATGTTTGCCTTTATTACAGAGTCAATGGAACTATATTATCAGAGAAAGTTACTCAGTGTCTCAAACAGTAGGATGAATCACTTTTGTTGCCACCAAATATCTGGGTCAGGGTTCTGAGACAGTTCAACATAGTACTGTTGAAAGTCTTGGCGAAAGCATCTTCCGTGTAAAAGCAGAAAACGCTTAACTGGGTTTGATGATGACAGTTATGTTGTGGACATGCACATTGGAACTTGCAGCTGCAAAAGAGAGCAAATGGCTCTGCATGTGCCAGTCAGGCAGCAGTTGCTTCCAAATACAAAATAGATAGAGCTAACTGCTTCCCGTCACTAAATGCATCAGCTAGGCATCGAATTGCTAAATCGGCAATAGGTAAAAAGAAAAATCTGATATAAATTTCTACGCTTCTCTTCATCAACAAACATACGACAATGCGATAATGAATCAAATCTGTCCGACTCACATGATTTAACCAGATTAAGAGCAAACATTTCTGCTACATACAGACAATCAGGACACCAATCCAAAGCGCAATGACCTAAATGAAGACTCGGACGTCCAATCCACAACAAACTCATTAGCATCAGCATATCAAGAACTGAAATCCAAACTCAGAGAAGTTACAGCTGATATGATTGAAAAATTAGATTCTGAAGATAAGCAGTTAAGAGATGGTGTGCAAAAAGTTTTCATGCGATATTAAAGTCCCCAAGGCCCCACCCACATCTATTACCCGACTGTCTAGCGCCCTACATCAGTTTGGATGGAAATTTGGTGGTCATTTCGTACGTCACCATGGTGTCTTTATTCAAAGAGGGAAACCAATTCCAGTGCAAGCAACCTCAGCTGGAAGACGGAAGTATGGATCCAAGAGGAAAACAAAACCACAGCAGGACGTCCCGTATGTTCTATGCTCGTCAAGTCCAAAGAAAATGTTACTAAAAGCCGTTGTGTAATTCCACTAAGAAAGCCCAATCAAAATCAAGGCAAAAAGTCTCACGCTTCGAAATTAAGTATACAGAAAGGCTGCCAGAATGCAGGGAAGTGGTAACAATAGTCATAACAGAGACATATAAAATAACGAGGCAGACAATGGAACAAGCAGGCCAACTTGAGATGATTTAGTTAATTCATATTGGACATAGCCAGAAGTACTGTTACATTATCATTGAAATTGCCATCTATCACTTTGTTTATCTATCACTTTGTTTTTAATTCTTGCACAGTTATGTAAACACTAGTGTATTTCTGAACAAGATGTGTGTGCCGCTACATTGCTGCATTTCTTAACGTGTGATTATGGATAACAAGCAGTTAGTTGCAAATTTTTGCACTGAACCAGAAGCTCTTCTGTATTCTCCCCAAAGTGTAATAAGCTTTGTTCTTATATATATATTGTCTGCTACATACAGTGTGCTATAAAATGTATTATGTCATTTGCTCAGTTAAGAATAAGTGTACAATACCATGTAAATAGTTTTTTGTGAAATGAGTCAGTTATTAGAAAATGTGTCACAACTATATTATCGGCACCGAGATACATACATTTCCTGCACATTTAATTGCTCATTCTAGTTGTTTCAAATGCAAATATTACAACTATTCACAAAGTGCAGCACAAAGAAACAGACGGATGTACTTTTGTATAACCCGCTATTCCAAAGGTATACATACATACATACATACATACATACATACGGCGCATGTGTATGTATACTGCGGCGTTGGAGAGTTAATTGTGGCGCCACCTGGCGGTACCTGTGGCGTAGAGCGTCACCTCCTGGCGCGGCCGTTTGGCGCCTGCCACATGTCTTCCGAATTCTGTTTGCTTATAACGGTGGAGTCGATCAAAACTGGGGCCCCTTTAAATGAACAGTACAGGTTACTGCTCGAAAGATGCGCAAATCGAAAGACGTCAAATCGCGGTTGTAACAGGTGCATTGACTACCAAGAATAAAACTGCGCCGCGAGCCTCGTACGAACAGACTACGTTCGCTCCAGCGACTAAGTCGTAACCTCGTCCCAGAAAACATTCTGCTTGGCCGCTTTTGCACGCGTCTGTGCGTCCATGTGTTACGGAAGGTGCGTCTTCTTTGCACAAGTGGCGTACAACAATAGATTGCCACCGCCCAGATTGAAACCCCCCATTGGACGGGTAGTAGGATAGGTATAGACGGCTGGCGAGTGTATAAAAGAAATATACCCAGCTCCGCCCACGAGTTGGTGTGTACTATACACTTGCCAGGAGGTCATAGTATTGTCAATTCGCCACATTATTATCCAACTCGAGCAGCTTCTAGTGCTATAATGAGCACACCTGTTGTGCCTTCTACTTCATTACTCACTACAGAATTAACACCTAAAGGGAATAGACAGTAGATATACGCTATATACGGGGTATCTTAATTAGGAAAGTGTCTACTTGGAAGTTACTAGTCAGTTGTCGTTGCGGTCATGCTCTTACTACTTTTCCTTGTCATTGTAGTTCGACTGTCGTTCTTAGAAAGTGGACTTGGAGGCTCTCGCCGCTACGGTAGGTGTCTGTTCACTCTCACGTAACTGTTCACTTTCACGTAAACTTTAGTAACTTAGTTCGAGCTTACAATAGCACATGCACCCAGCTTTGTACAAGCGACGATAGGGATTCTCATCTTGTTTAGTGTATTGCAGCATCAAGAGATACGTGCCTATACTACTCTTTGTTATCGTTCACTCTTTACACGGAAGTGGCTAATGACATTGCAGTTGCAACACGTATGAGTTCCTTATCTCTTATTAGCTCCTAATGGCGTGCGAGCACCGCCCATCTCTGTTTATCTCGCGCGCGTTAAAATGGGCTGTACAAGAGACTAGATCAAGAAGTGCACTCTCAGTGGTTGAGTTTGACTTCTGGTTTTGCAAAAATGGGTATATTTGCTATGATTTCGCTTTTTCCACTAGCATGCGATTACTCCCTAGATTACTAAAAAGGTACACGAGGTGTAATGATATAATTAATTTGATAATTGCCTAATAGAATTATGATAGAGTGATAACGTGTACTCTTAGTATTTTTGATATGCACAATCGCATATTGCTCTGTCCTGTTTAGCAGGTAGTTTGAAACAAGGATAAACGGAAATCCAAGTTTTGCGAATTCGAACGGTAGAAAGTTCACTTTTCTGTGACGTAGGGTAAACGAGATATTGGAGATTTACGATGTAAGAAGGTGAACGCAAAACAGAGTAGGGTGGGGTGCTACCGTTGTGATTGTAAGAGACGGAGCTGTTGTGTAAATAACGCTGTGCCATAGATGGTAAGTTTGAGTTAGGGTCAGGTCGAGAAGACTGCAAGCTGCGAGAACGCTCGAACAATCTGCTGACAGCAAGAAGAAAGCCGGGTCCCTTACCAATATCAGCTTTACAAAGGAAATGCGGATTTACGAAATTTCTGTCTAGCTTAGTAGTACTAGCGCGATGTACTGATGTGACTGTTACTGTCAATGTCTACGTCTCGTTTGCAGCGAAAGCGTTAATAGCTGTCGTTCTAAGGCTAACTCAAAGTTACCATACTAGGATAGTGGCTAGATCCGCCTCCTACCATCACAACGATATTACCCCACCCATGCTTAGACGGACGCTCCATCTTCTTACATAAAGCCTTTGTGTGTGTGTGTGTGTGTGTGTGTGTGTGTGTGTGTGTGTGTGTGTGTGTGTGTGTGTGTGTGTGTGTGTGTGTGTACATGCGTGCGTGAGTGCGCTGGTGCATGCAACGATAAATAGATTTACTAACAATTAATAATCTATAATCTGCCCGTGCGGAGAACGGGATGGTAGGCTAGGTTGCGAGTTATTTGTGTCATATTTCTTGCGTTTCATCCTATTCGGCTGCGTTTCATTCCATTCGGAGCCGTTTCATGCTATTCTGCGGCGTTTCATTCTATTCTGGGTGTTTCATTCTATTCGGCGGCGTTTCATTCTATTCGGAGCCGTTTCATGCTATTCGGGGGGCGTTTCATTTTATTCTACTCTGTTCGGATGGATGTTTCTCTCGAGTGTACACAGTTGCCTGTGAAAGATGGTAATTAAGTTGAAGAAGAAGATAGTTAATTCCAATTAGTCACTACATTACAATAGCATTCTTCTGTGCTTTTCCATGTTTCACACAATAGCAAATGGATGAAGTAGAACTGCTATCTATAAGACTTGAGAGTCTTTTGGATGACTTGCGCAGACATCTGCAATAGGAAGTAAATGAACACATGTTTGATAACATTTCTCTTTAATGTGATCAACTCAGTAGACATTTCAGCCGACTAGCAGGAATATCTGGTTGGGAAAGAAGCCATGGCTTTAGTGCAGCGAGTATCTGTAATCGTGCTTAGTTTCCTGGAGCATGCAGGGCAGAACTCAAGCTGCAACCGGATACCGATCTCAGCCCATTCAATCTGGACGACGTGGCAGACTTGCTTACCACATAACAGCAGATCAATTGCAATACTTACTTTTTGATCATGTATTTTTGGGTACTACAATTTCCAGTATGTAATGTGTTTTGCTACGAACTATACGACGTAGAATGACTGATCTTGGCATAAGTTTTCGAATCAGATATAGTACAATATCTGACGGCGAACTGGACAATGCTATTCAACGAATCGAAAGCCAATTTCCTTACTGCGGTTACAGACTGATAATAGGGCACTTGATAAGTCAGGGAATCAGAGCACAGCAGGAAAGAGTAAGACAGGCTATGATCACGTTTGATCCAGAGGGAGTACCACAGCGGTGAACGGCTCCGAATAGAATGAAACGCAAGAAATATGGCACAAATAACGCGCCATATCAGATATTGTACTATCATATCAGATGTATGAAATGAAAATCATCAGATTGTCAAGTCATTAATGATAAAGGACATCTCACCTGTTCATTTCGATTTCATACATCTGCGCCATTCCCGTCTATTATTTGGAGCATTGATAACAACAACATTATAAACGAAACAACTAACACTGAGTTTTGTAGATGTCTGGTAACTTCTACTGTAATTGTCAGCTTGCAAAATGTGACTGCGCAAACTGCATGTGCTGCTTTACTAATCGACAAATTTACAACTTAATATCCATGTAGACCTTGTGATTTGGTTTTATTTAGTTTTTCTGTTTGATTACACGACGATTTGACTTACTCCCTTATTTGTTAGTGCATGCATCAGCAAGTCGACAGGTGATATCAAAATATAATACTACAGATATGCATGCCACAGATATTTAACACACACACACACACACACACACACACACACACACACACACACACACACACACACACACACACACACACACACACACACACACACACACACACACACACACACACACACCATGTTACACCGTTCAACATTACTCGTTCCAGTTGCTCAGTTGGTATTACAAGATTTGCAGGACTTAGATAACGTAAATAACAAAAATTTCGGGTCTTGCATGCCGCGATTCCTATAGCCATATCAATGATTTGTCGCTAAGATCCAATGGTAGCAGAGATTTTGCAAAATTCAAAGTTTGACTATGTGGGTATCGACAGTAGTTACAGGCAGAGTTTCAGTTTAGGATTTTGAGGGCCTTGCATGGGGTAAGATGTTTGTTGGTTATTGATCTCATGTCCAATCATTGTCGTCATCTGTTGTGTCACAAAGACTGAAAATATGGCAAGGCAATGACGTGTCAAGATTTGTAAGTCGCCATGCGTGAAGGTGTGAAGTGAAGGAGTTGTTTTCAATGTGCTAAGTAGTAATTGTATATTATTTATAACGCGATGATGTGAAGTTGCCCCTCGTTAACTACTATTCCAATATTAACGTATTTTTTGTTTTACGTGCAGCTGTTGCACCCACAACGACATCTTCAATCTCTTGTTATTCGTGTGTTGAAAGCAGTAGAGAAAATTGTGCCGCATATAAGGCAGTTGTGACATGTAGTGTTGAAAACGTGTGTCGTCTACTAGTACACAAGTGGTCACCAATAGTTGGAGGAGCTATCATTACTTTTGCAAAAGGTTGTTTTTCCAAATCAGCCTGTTCTGAGAGTGATCAATGTAATAGCCTAACGGGTGGATACTGTTGGAGATGTTGTGACAGCAACCTTTGCAATAATGGAGGTCTCAAAGATTTCAATACAGGTAAGAAAACACAGTCCTTAAAAATCTTTACAGTTGATGGAATTTTAATAATATTTTGTGTTTTTCTTTCTCTATATCGTTTGTATATACGTAAATACACTAAACTAGTAACTGAACTATATATAAGCCTTTTGATAGAAACTGTCCGTTAGTCTGTAAAACACCGTTTGAACGGAGAGTACACCATTTGACCTAGTCTTGCGTGGCCAGACCTATATAAATGCCCCGGTGTTTTGTAACGGGTGAATACAATTACAGTGGCACCTAAAACGAAGGCACACAATCACACTCTTCAATGCTGGTTATCGCCAAGTACTGTAGTCTACTAGTGGAATGACTACTACACATATCAAAAAGATTAGGAAGACAAAGTCGGCAGCATTGAGGAAAGCAATGAAAAATTTAGAGACATTATCTAAGAAAAAATGGGAGAACAAGGAGAAGAAACACTGAAAGAAAGGATCACACAACTGTAAAGAAGGGCATGCCAGTGGCTGACACACGTGCACGACATTGTAAGGCCCGGGAGCACTGTGCCATGTCTCGCACGCGTTCTTCGCACCGAATTTACTAACACCTCGCCGAATCAGCGTCTGACGCCAAATGATGTTTTGCCAGATGATTACAAAATTTAGTTAATGCAAAACTTTGTGTTTAATATACATAAGTTATGCGACCGTAATAATCAAGGTGATCTATCGTACAATCAATTTTTGTTGCCCAATAAACATCTTAGGTAATTGCTGACTTGTTGGTCTGCAGCTGTATGCAAGAATCCTCCTGAAGTACAACATGGCAGCATTTCTTTACCCAAATCTGGATTAATTGACGGAGCAATAGCAAACATCATCTGCCACGAAGGCTACATACTTCAGGGTCATCCAAGTAGGACATGCCAAAGTAACCACAAGTGGAGTGGAAGTGATCCACTGTGTTTACGTAAGAGTTTCTAAATTTCTTTTGCAATATCATGTCTTATATAAAGTACAATCAATTATTGTTGTCTAATCAACATCGTTAGTAATTAGTGACTTGTTGGTCCGCAGCTGTTGTATGTAAGAATCTTTCTGAAGTACAAAATGGCATCATCTCTTTACCTAAATCTGGATTAATATACGGAGCAATAGCAAAAATAGCCTGCCACGAAGGTTACAAACTTCAAGGTCCTTCAAATAGGACATGTCAAAGTGATCAGAAATGGAGTGGAAGTGATCCACAGTGTTTACGTAAGAGTTTCTAAATTTCTTTTGCAATATCATGTCTTATATAAAGTACAATCAATTATTGTTGTCTAATCAACATCGTTAGTAATTAGTGACTTGTTGGTCCGCAGCTGTTGTATGCAAGAATCTTTCTGAAGTACAAAATGGCATCATCTCTTTACCTAAATCTGGAATAATATACGGAGCAATAGCAAAAATAGCCTGCCACGAAGGTTACAAACTTCAAGGTCCTTCAAATAGGACATGTCAAAGTGATCAGAAATGGAGTGGACGTGATCCACAGTGTTTACGTAAGAGTTTGTCAATAGCAATTGTGTGTGTATTGTCCATACATACATATTGTGTAATTGTCCAGTATGTTATGTGTGTGTTTTGTTTTATTGAAGTAAACGTACCTTAATATTTTGATGGATGGCCAATCCGTTCAATTCTAAACTTACATGTTTATAATTATCTGGTTTGGAGGCGTGGTCAATAATACAACTGGACCCCTTTTTCGAAAAGTTCTGTATCCGCGCTTTGTAAACGTGAGAGTACACAGAGAACAACCGAACCGAACAAAAATACACTAATTGTAACTAACGAACGTCGGAACTGCATGCACTGCAAGCCAGCGCTACACTACGGTACAATTCATAGACTTGTCTTTTTGTTCGAGTAGACATTGCAACTTGATGTAATTTCTTTTGTGTTAGTGCGTGCAACAAGAAGTCCACCAGTGACATCAAAGCCTAATTCAGGTATTCACACACTACAGATATATTTTAAATTATGCAAATCATATACACGCACGCACGCACGCATGCGCATGCGAAAACACTGCGTCATGTACAGTTGAGATAAAAGCCATTGATTGAGGAATGATACGGATTGGGTCTTGCTTTCTAACGATTTTCAAACTGCGTCTTGCGCTTGCAAATCTACCAATAGTTTTTATGCATTGCAATCCTTTGCATTCAGATGACAAGAAGAATGTGGGAATAATAGCTGGAGCCGGTACACTTTTCTGTTTCGTTGTCATCCTTTTAGCACTTGCTGTGTACTTTTTCTATCGACGGAAACGATTGAAGTATGTATTTACGTATCGTTAATTAACACTTCAAACTACTGTATTTCATATGCTGATATGTCTAGTGCTGTAGAAGGTGAGAATGATTGTGGTACAGTGGAAATGGAACTAGACGAACAAGAAGAAACGCGCTGTGGCGACTACGAAGTAGTGTCTGCCTCTTCTCCTCTCCCCAACATACTGACAACGAATCCAGGGTATGGAAAAACACTCGAGGTCTACAATCCAGCGTACAATGTGGCAATGAATGCGAGTCAAGGCGACCAACAGTAGAATGCGATTTCATTTAGTTAATTAGTTATTTATTAGTTACTAGTGAAGTTCATTTATAGCAATCAAGGACTAAGATGTTAGAAATATTAATTAGCTAGAAAAGTAGTAACAGCTGCACGTTTTTATGCAAAAAGACTATCCTACGCGAGAGATATGCTTTTTGCAATTAGTAGTTTGCGGCAGGTAGAGTTGTGGCACAGTCTGAGTTAGGTATTTACGACTCTCGTCATTCCCCAGATTGTCAACCCGCTTCAGAAGCTCATACGGGGAACGGCAGAGGCGAGAAAGACTGGCTCAAGTCTATGTATGACATCGTTGTGTGCAACGCTACTGCGTTAATTTATTTTAAAATTTTAGTTTCACAGCGTATATTTATGGAGTTGTAGTGCCAGCAATGCTGTGAAATGTGACTGTGTGGCCGGTTGTTGCCATCTAGCGCGCGTTAGCTAAAACACTGTTAATGTTACATGCTAACGTCGTGTGTTACGCGTGCACATTTCTGCATATCTGAGCATTTTTGCAAACACCCTTTTGTTTGTTTGAGTTATCTTATATTTTAGATTTGACTGGTAGCTAATGGCTAGTGCTCATTCGGTTGTTCCTGTTGCTGGCCTTGACTGTTCGACCTCATCGAAATATAGCGAAGCCGAAATAGTTGTCAGAAACAAGGTTGCGTCTTTGTATTACTTGATCGATTGAGCAGTTGGTCCGATGGAATATATGGACACACCAGTGTAAGAAATTATTATTAATTAATTAATTTTGTATGATGATATTGATCCTATGGTATTGATGTTTTCTTTTTTCATTGTAGTGTATGCACAGTATCACTCATTCTTATGTAGTTGATTGATCGACCGATGCATCATGAACACACAAGTTAATGGTCCTGTTTAATTTTATGCGAAGTTGTGCGTATATTGTTAGCAACCACCACATGGCAACAACCGTTTCTGCTCAATGCAGATGTCACCTCACAATCCCTTAACCACAGGCCCACACTGACTCCTACAAATTGACATACAAATAGAGATACTCATAATGGAACTTGGCACAAGAAAACATGCCATTAATTGACGGACATCAAAAGAGCGCAATAAACGGCAGATTAGCAATGACCATCGTCATTATCAAATGGACAAGAGAGGCTGCGATTGACAATATCTTAAAACACTGCCATCTATTCTAGCAGATATGTACACATATGGATCTTGCTTATACGACGTGTTATCCCACTACTCCCAGTTGATCACATTTGCACACCTATTTCAGGGGTTAAACGTGTGGCGTGATGTTCAATCTGTACGCCTCTGGTGTTTATCAGTTCCTGATAGAAATAAGATACCCTGGACAATACTCATAATGCTCAAGTTCCTCCGACGGTTGCCAATGTTGATCGAATCCACCAGCACATGATCGCTCTCAAACAGTATACAGTGAGCTGTCACTGACGAACGAGAATAAATTCAGTTGTTCTTCTCTCAGTTCTCTGCGTGGGAATCATAGCCAATGCATATCCAGCTTATGCTAATTTGTCAAATGCGGGTACTCAACATCAGAAGTCTTCCACAAGAACATCGTGCAATCTTTCATCTACTTTCTAGGTGTTCCACCATGGTAACTGTTTGGTTCAAGTCCCTCTAAGCGAATGCTCGGGTCGATGCCATAGCAAGACTCAAGCCTATAAATCGATGAAAGATGGCACAATCAACGTATACTTGAAATCGGATTGCCAATGCTGCCTCGCTCCAAAATATCGCACAATATCTGTGAGGAAGTACGTCCACTGTCCCAACGACACATTCATTCTTCACGTGCAGGAACCACTATGGTGTGAGTGCGTCACCTGCTTAGAGTCGCAGACTCTATAGAGATTGAGAACAAGTTAGAAAGGGTGTTGTTAACGTTAGAGACAAGTAGATTGAGAATATGATAAATATGTTACTCAACTGACTGTGTGTAAGTAGCATGTCTATACAATAGCAATATTGACACAATCTGTTGTGAGACTAAACCTCAACCTCAGGTTTTGCCATGTCCACATCCATTTTGTACAGCAAAAGCAATAATTAATAATGACTACAACATACTTCTGACCTATATTGCTGCCACAGTATGAGAAAGAACATCAATCTCATTTGTAAACATGAAAAATGTATAACGTTCTTTTACTAATCAGTGCCTTGTATGAGTTGTTGTCATCACAACTAACTACACAATAGTGTGATTGCCCAATTACTATCAATTATCATTAATCTATTAATAGTCTTTGTTGTGATTGTATATCTAAGAGTTTCAACAAACTGTCAGTCAACCTTGATAAGCATGGCCGCAAGCTCCATCAGTGCATCTAACATGACGAATACAAGTTTGTAAACTCACTAGGCTATCAGCAGTTGTTGAGTTGTTCCTACCTGCATGCAGCCGTGAATCAATAATTTAGGATTCTATTAATGTGCTTGAACCATACTGAACAAATGATGTGATTTGGAATTTCTGCAAAAGTCGTGATTAGACAATCAGTTTTCTTAATCAATTAAGTTTGTTTCAAAAATTAATTAATGAATTAACCATCTCAAGTACACATAAACTAAATTTCAGTGCAGTGTTGCTTGGTAGTTGTATGTTTGAATTGGTTCTTTAGTGAGAGTAACGATAACTAGCATAACATGAGTCCACTCGTCTTGTGTTATGTGACAAATACAACCATATGCTCATATCAATTTACAAATATTCCCAAACGTAATGTATCCCCCTTATATTCAAACGTACATTAGTAAATATCATAGCAAAACGAATAAGCCTGCTTCAAGCCTCACTCACACTGCCAAGCTGCCAGGAATAACGCGCGCTAGTGAATTATAATTCAGTAGAAATAATAATGTACTATAGCAGAAGCCTAGTAATTGACCAGTTTTCACCGTTTTTGGTAACGTGCACTGATACGCTACGCATAACATTTACCATCAACTCCCTAGATTAGACCCATACAAACACACGCTTTGTATGCAAACATAACGTCGTTGCCGTTTCATCAGTACTCTAGACTGCTTACCTACTTTCAGTTGTTCTAGAAGAAACAGTAAGTTGCTTTAGTCTGCTCTAGACAGCGCTATTATCATTCCAAGTCCCGTATCTGACGAAGTCCCGTAATTGGTACCGTAAGTCCCGTATTCGATACCATTGGTTCCCGTATACGGTACCCTCTAGTTGGCAGCGTAATATCGATGGCCCACGACAACTAAAATTTTCTCAATTTTGCTACAACTGATGGTGTATTGGTAAATGACGCTGTTTTGTAAATTTGCCCCGTTTTGTAACCCTAAAGCAACAGAAATTAGTCACTTAGATACACCGTATTACGCATGCGCACAGAATTCAAAATTTGCAAAACATTAAAATCGCGCAAAATAATCAACACGACTTCTCAATAAAACTAATTGTGCCATATTAACCTAATCTAAGTCTACTTGAGATGGGCTTCTACACACTAAAATGTTCAATTAAAAATTTACTTTAATTTACAAGATAATTGGATAATAACCATTGCTCCACCCGTTTGTCTTTGATATGCAAAAATTGTATTTTTGTTTTGTTTGTAGGAAGGACTTAGATAATTTGATAAACAAAAACGCCAGACCTAGCGGTTTCTGACGATACCAAGATTATCGCGAAAGTCCCAAAAACAGCGGAGATGTTAAAAAACACTTATGGGAAACAGACAGAAATTTTGTTCCACTTTTGACGGTAGAAGTCAAAAAACCGTCCTGGCGTCTCTAAAACACTGTCCAGCCACCACCATCTGTCGACATATCAGAGTACACTTGAAACGAGTCCAATCCATCTCCAACATCCAAAGTGTACACGCCACCCAGTAGTTTGTCTAGCTGGTTTAACCTCTTGACAACTTGTGTAACTTCTTAATTTTTTTGACGGTGTACTTGCTTTTCTTGGTTATGCTTTTTGTTTCGTTCTCTCCTTTTGTGACCGCAACTGATTAACAACTGCAATCAGATTAGATAGTTTCTCTTCTATTTGCTCCAGCCGCGAACAGCAGTTGCAGCTGCATTTGTTCTCTGGTGCTGGCCTTTCAGGCGGACCTGCTTTCCCACAGTCTCCTTTCTCTCTTTTCATTCCCATCATTTTTCTCGACATCAAACTATTTGATGTACTATTGCCTCCAAGAGAAACTTACACATTCATTTGTGCAACCGTCACGCTGTCTTCACTGCTGTCACTTTTCACTCCACGCGAAGCGACGTGTGCGACAAACATCAACAATGGCAGCAGAAACCTGATTAGTCGATTCGAAATAATTGTGATCATCACAATCCAACTGGTTGTCGATCGGTTACGCTGCTGCAATCACTTTTATAGTCATCGCGTCTTGACCTCATCTCGTGCTACTCACCCCTTGACCGTGTTCTTCGCTACTTGTCAATTATGCGTGAGCCCATGTAGACGACCACTCAACAGAACGAAAAGCGGTAAGCGTGGAATTGCTTGCAAAGAAAGTTGCAAATTGACGTCATGAAGTCCTTTCCCGCGTACTCTATCTACCGGTAGACAAACCCGCAATTTAGACAAACTTAGCAAACGTTTTGCTCCCTGTACCGTTTTCTGACTGCCGTAACTTTGAGGTAGAATGACGTCGACGAAACGAGTTGTTTCTATCAAACGGGCTCTCATCAAAACACTTGGGGCTCGATGACTCGTTTTTGCCCAAACAGAGCACGCTATTAGCTAATAATCATGTTATTTGCACCCACTGGACCAGATCGGCGAAAGATATTCCATTTAGATATCGTATTTGGAAAACAACGTGGCCACATCACGTGCTATAGAGTCTGTCCTTCACTCACACAAATTCGTCTAAGGATTTCATTCTAGACGAGAGCTCTGATTCGAATTAATTATTTAATATTTTGTATATCGACTCTACTAATTTTAAAAGCCACACACTGTTTAATGAATTGTACCGCCAGCACTAGAGCCGTCTATACATGGGCTTTAAGGAGAATTTGCAAGTAGTCCAATTGGTCGGGAATGGGTAGGATAGATGCAAGAGGCAAATCTTCGATCTCTCTGAACATTTCCAAAGAAAACAACGTTCTGAGTGACTCGACCTAAAGATTGATGTTTGTTTTTGTAACGCACGCTAAGGTATAGAAACAAACAATCATCATGTAAAAGTCCCTCCATTTTGTAACCATGTCAAGCACACTGTATGTATGCCTAGCGCCATACCATCATCAAGCTTACCTGAAATTGTAATACCAACAACTGTAATACAGCAGTAAAAATATACGGTAAAGCTGTACAACACAATTGACCAACTTTTTCGTTACATTGCAGTTTAGTGTCTGCCATGCAAATATGTAGTACAGTAGAGATCTACTAAGCATTAAGATTTTTATGAAGTTTACATTATAAACGTTAAACAGCCAAAACACAAGCAAATAATCTTTGAACCACAAGTGTTCTCGATTACTTATTTTTTCGTGCACTACACAAATCTTATCCATTAGAAACCCGAAACTGTTGTGGTGTAAGCATAGAAATTCTTCTCAATGAATGTGTTTGTTATCAAGAAAGAGTTCAACTCATTGATCTCCATAAGGGTCTAAACAACAGAAAGACATACAACATTCATTCACCTCCTAATCAAGTTTTCTCATTTCAGCCTCCCACTCAAGTTCACCACGTCCCCAGTTAAAGTCATTGCTACCCACTTTAGCAGCAGCAACAGCAGTTTGGTTATCCACACCAGGTATAACTATGTTCTCCAAGCCTGCAGCCAAAGTATCCACATAGATAGACCTATGTCTCAAGCGTTCGAAGAATATTACACACACACACACACACACACACACACACACACACACACACACACACACACACACACACACACACACACACACACACACACACACACACACTTGCACATACATACACCCAATGTATATACAAACCCTACCTGAAATTCACATGCATTCGCCAACAATCGCAACCGGCTAAAGGCTTCATCAGCTGTACTGCCAAGAGCAACCAATCCATGATTCTGAAGCATCAGGATCTGTTACAACAATACAGAAAATCAACAACAGCAAATTTCCGGAGCACAATAATATACAAAGAGACTTTGCTTTGCTGTCCTAAATCTTGAGCCAACTCTTCCTTTTCATTCTGTGAAACTACAATGCCCCCGTATTTGTGATAGATTACCTCACCCAACTGTACATTAACATAAACACAATCCTAAAAAAATTGTACAGTTAGGGTTATGTAGTTGTGACTGCGCGCGCTTGTGTGTGTGTGTGTGTGTGTGTGTGTGTGTGTGTGTGTGTGTGTGTGTGTGTGTGTGTGTGTGTGTGGGTGTGTGGGTGTGTGGGTGTGTGTGTGTGTGTGTGTGTGTGTGTGTGTGTGTGGGTGTGTGTGTGGGTGTGTGGGTGTGTGTGTGTGTGTGTGTGTGTGTGTGTGTGTGTGTGTGTGTGTGTGTGTGTGTGTGTGTGTGCGCAGTGTAAAAAACAGAAACTTATTTTGGCTCAAATAAACTAAGCCTAGCTAGGGCATTTGTTGTATTATTAAGTCCCGCCCCATTGTAGCTATTTTGCATGTAATTTTTGATAAGCTGTTACCATATGATAATAGCGCCTATATGCTATAGTTTAGTGCTAAATAGTCACAAGAGGGGATGCCACCAATTATCTCAATGGTGGAATTGCATTCCAGTGTTTCTTGTTACATGAGAGTTTTACCATAGTAATGGATCTACCGAGCTAAGAAAGGGAAACTTTTGTTAGAATGTTGACTTGTTATTTCATAGCAGTCTGCGTACTGTACTGTGATTCTCATAGTCTTGCGTTGCAAATTAAGGGATTTAGAATAGCAGCACCTACTAAGTGGTTTCTCAACAAACACAGGTTCGTATGATAAACTTACCTGACCCAAAGTGAAAGCAAACAATGTTAGTGGACAACTACAGTATGTTCTGGCTGAGGTTTCTTTGTATAAATCATGCTAGAAGGCACCTGTGCTCAAGAAATTAACACCATGGGAGTCAAGGTCTACACTATCATCTACGCATACGGATGGACGCTCTGTCCGGACACTTCCAACACCCCTGCAGTATTTGGTTGGACAAACAACACATTTGGTAGAATATTTTCCATGTCCAACCGTTATTTTCCACACTGGTGTGTGTGTGTGTGTGTGTGTGTGTGCGTGTGTGTGCGTGCGTGTGTGTGCGCGCGTGCGCGTGTGTGTGTGTGTGTGCGTGTGTGTGTACTGTGTATGTGTTAGTGTGGTTGCTATAGTGGGAACTACGTCATGTAAATGATGTGAAAGAAATAAGATTATTATTATAGACTTGCTGAGAAATAGATACCAAAATACAAACACTAACATAATATCATGTAACAATAAATGATAAATAATATGAAAACAGAAGATCCCAAATAGAACCATTCACTTGTATGTGCATGATTCATCGGTTAATCAATCAATTACATAAGAATGAGTGATACTCTGCATACACTACAATGTAGAAATATCAATACCATATGATCAGTATCATCATACAATATATTAATTAATTAATAACAATTTCTTACACTGCTGCGTCCTTATATTCCATCTGACAAACCGTTCAAATCAATCTAGTGATACGAAGACGGAACCTTGTCTCTGAGAACTATTTCAGCTTCGCTATATTTCGATGAGGTCGAACAGTCAAGGTCAGCAACAGGAACAACTGGATGCATGAGCACTAGCCATTAGCTACCAGTCAAATATAAAATAAGATAACACAAACCAACAAAAGGGTGCTTGCAAAAATGCTCAGATGTATGGCAAAGTGTACGCGTAAAAAAGACGGTCGCATGTAACAGTGTGTGTTAGCTAACGCGCGCTAGATGGCAGCCACCGGTCACACGGGCACATTTCACGGCATTGCTGGCGTTACAAGTCAATAACTAAACGCTGTAAAATTATAATTCTAACGCAGCAGCGTTTTACAAAAAACAATGTCATACATAGACTCGAGCCAGTCTCTCTCGCCTCTGCCGTCCCCTCTATATTACTCTCTGAAACGGGTTGACAATCCGGGGAATGACGAGAGCGAGTCTAGGTCATAGCTACCTAACTTAGACTGTGCCACAAGTATACCTGCCACAAATTACTAATTGAAACAAGCATATCTCTCTGTAATTAATGGCCTAGATATGATAGTCTTTTTGCATGAAAAAATGTGCAACTGTTACTACCTTTTCTAGCTAATTAATATTTTTAACATCTTAGTCCTTGATTACTAAAAATGAACTTCACTACTAACTAATAAATAACTAATTAATTAGATAATGAAATCGCATTCTACTGTTGGTCGCCTTGATTCGCAATGATTGCCACATTGTACGCCGGATTGTCGATCACGGATGATTTTCCATATCCTGGATTCGTTGTCAGTACGTCGGAGAGAGGAGGAGGGGCAGACACTACTTCGTAGTCGACAACACGGCGCGTTTCTTTTTGTTCGTCTAGTTTTATTTCCATTGTATCACATTCATTGTCACCTTCTACAGCACTAAACATATTAGCATATGAAATACAGTAGTGTGAAGTATTAATTAACGATACGGAAATACATACTTCAATCGTTTCCGTCGATAGAAAAAGTACACAGCAAGTACTAACAGGATGACAACGAAACAGGACAGTGTACCGGCTCCAGCTATTATTCCCACATTCTTGTTGTCATCTGAATGCAAAAGATTGCAATGCATAAAAACTGTTGGTAGATTTCCAAGCGCATAACGCAGTTCGAAAATCGTTAAAAAGCAAGACCCAATCAGTACCTATTCCTTAATTAATTGATGTTATCTCACTGTATATGACGCGGTGTTTTCGCGTACGCGTACGTGCATGCATGTGATTTGCATAATTTTGAATATCTTTAGTATACGCATACCTGAATTAGGCCTTGATGTCACAGGTGGACTTGCAGTTGCAAGCTCTAACACAAAAGAAATTACATCAAGTTGCAATGTCTACTCGAACAGAAAGACAAGTCTACAAATTGTACCGTACTGTGGCGCTGACTTCCAGTGCATGCAGTTCAGACGTTCGTTATTTACAATTAGTGTATTGTTGTTCGGTTCGGTTGTTCTCTGTATACTGTCGCGTTACTAGGCGCGGATACAGAATTTTTCGAAAGTGGTGGTCCAGTTGTATCATTGGCCACGCCCCCAAACCAGATAATTATAGACATTGAGCGAATTAACCATCCATCAAAATATTAATGTACGTTCACTTCAATAATACAACAAACAAGATTTCGGCTGCGGTAGGCGTGTTGTTGAAGTGGAGGATGTCCTAACCCCAGGACCCCTCCCCTATCTCTATCCGCCTATGCGTTACTTCAACTGGCGTGGCGAAGACGCATGGCTGCGTACATCGGCAGCACGCATCGCTGCATGCATGCGTCCGATCATATGTTGGTATAGATTGGCCAACTTATGTTGAATGGACGAACCAGTTCATGAGGCAAAATGGCGGGCAATGAGAACCGTATGTATGTATATCTATGTATGTATATCTATGTATGTAAATTTACCTAAGTAACAACAAATGTATGTACAGTATATATGTATTTATCTGAATACCTGAAACAGACCTTGATATCACTGACGGGCTTGCTGTTGCTCGCACTAACAAAAACGACATTACATCAGGCTGCCATGTAATCAAACAAAAAGATAAATTATTAATATGGTGGAGTGTTGCCCTGCCTTGCGCATGTGCAGTCCAAACGCTCGCTACAATACAATTGTTGTTCTGTTGTCCTCCGGATGAGGGCCGGTTACAACATTAACCTCGACCTCGAAGTGGTCGTCAACGTCTGACTTTGATGTCAACGTCAATATTGTGAAACGCCAGCGTCATCGACGGTGACTTCGACGTCACATTGACAATAGAATAATATTTAACCAAGTTCTCGACGGTGTACAATTCAGAAAGGAATTAGCGACGCTCACAAGTTGTTGATATTGCAGTAGCTAATAGCCTATTGAAGCAGCAGGAAAGGACACAAGTGAGATGATGAGACAGCAGAAAAATTTACTGGCATCTGTACAGGCGTAGAAGACGATGTTCACCGCACAAAAGCTAGATCAACGCCTTCTCGGCA
This sequence comes from Corticium candelabrum, assembly GCF_963422355.1. Classification (NCBI taxonomy): domain Eukaryota; kingdom Metazoa; phylum Porifera; class Homoscleromorpha; order Homosclerophorida; family Plakinidae; genus Corticium; species Corticium candelabrum. Next base: position 5,704,252 of record NC_085087.1, on the reverse strand, counting down.
GGGCAAGCAAATGCCTGCTAACGCTGTGGAAATCTAGCACCCACCTGTTGGTCTCTTGAAACCGCGTAAGTTCTCCATGCACAAAAACGATTGTGGGACACATCGCGCATCGGTGCATGTGTCTCTAAGGTGCCAACAGACACAAGTAGCAACAGAAACAAGAAAACTAATTACCTCAGTGAACATGCACACGCAGACAAAAGTGGACTATCCGTATCTCTAAGTCACGTGACCAGCCCTCCTACTTCAAAGTACAGCTGCTAAAAATGCATTGACTTTTGAGTTGATACACGGGCCTCGTATCACTTATGTCCCCATACAACAGGAAAGCAGCCACGGAGTTCCTGCCACATTTCTACGCTGCGTACACATACACATGCAGAAAACACTCAGTATGTTAATTGCTGCGTTTGACCATGTGCAAGTAGAAGTACAGCAGCAACAGCTAATTCTAAGGAAGTCTCTTACTTTTGTTGACCGAAGAGAGATCAGGGCTGGCATTGCTCGGAAGAAACGTTTTTGGACTATTCAACTGAGTCACGTTGTGGTGTCCTCCCAAGTAGCATATCTCTCCAAGAAAATTCTTAGGTGGACATTTACAAGCAGTGACCATATTAGTAGCATCTTGAGATGCTATACACAAACTATAAGCTAAGAAAACACCACAATGCATAAACAAACCAATATAATTACCTGGAACACACGACTCTCTAGACCATTTCTTGCAGTAGCAACGATAACCCATAGTATGAATGTTAGCAAGACTAAAACATGACGCATTCCCACATGATGAACGCTGACAATCATCTGCAAACAACATCAATAATAAAATCGATATGTAAATAGTAAAACAGATGACCATACCAAGACGAGATTCAGACACCATTCTTGTGCTGTAGTAAAAGGTAGTAACAACTGTGCTTGAGAGTTTGCTTTCCTCGCACGTCTCGTCCACAAATCTTACGCTAAAGCCAGTACAGTTGGCAATCGCAATAGCAAATACTGAAGATGGAAAGCAGTTTGTAGCTTCGCCAATAAATTCTTCAGTATTACCACTGTATTTGTAAACTTGAAGTAGCATGTCAGGTGGTATAGAAAAGATCGTTTCTAGAGCAACGTCACGCCTTGTTCCAAAAATTTGTTTCCACTCGTAACACACGTAGTTAGAGCAAGGTCCAGATCCCTGATTACATTTAGTTGAATTAACCATTCCTCGCCATTGGTCAAACGAAAATAGAGGTAAGTCATCTAGCAAAGCAATCAATGCAAGATTAAGCACAACAGTAAAATTTTAGAAAAACTAACTATAAATCTTGAGGAAACGATCAAGAGCCTTTTACAAAACAATGTGTTTATCTAAATTCACTGCACCGCAACGCCGCTTCTTATCGATATGTCAAGCTGGTGAGTGGTGCGAATTGGCGTCTAACAATTAAGGAAGAACGACAGGGTTGCCACTCAAGCAGTCTACTATAGACAAAGACTGCAACACGACAACTACATGTCTGTCCAAAACATTTTCTTGTAAAAGGGGAATGCCACATTAATTAATCCTATAAAATATTAATGAGCTGCAGATATGTATGTATAAGCGTTCATCTAAAAATAGAGTAAATGGTGGAAGGAATGTCTGGAACCAAGCACGTCGTGACGATGACGCGAGAGTGTCTAAGTGCAAGGCTATCGCGTTTCAATTAATTAATTGACTAGAAATATCCCGCAGCTGCGCATTTGTGCAGGCCGTGCACTACCGTACTCCCCAAGATAGATTCACATGCATGCACTTTATTACGAACAACAAGTGATCACAACAAAAGCATGCATGTGTATGCATCGTTCAGCACTCAACAATGCAATATATTACTCAATTCCTATACAAACAAAAATAAGCGAAAAATTATTAAAAATTGGTAACCCATTGATAATTCAAACCAGTTGAGGTACAATGACTTCCAGCTTCGATAATCATCACAAAAATCTCCTTGTTCAACATAGCAACGACCTCGTTCTCATATACAGTTACTAGAACAGAACCCGGCTGTGCATGCACTTGCGCAAGTTCGCAACAAACAGTTACCAAACACCCAAACTCGGAATGTCCCAAAAACGTACCAAATCAAAAATCAAAAAGGACGCTCGAAAGGCAAACAATCTGGGAATCGTCGGATATTACCTAGAAACGCAACGCCTGCGTTGGCACTAGAGTACGAGATTTCTTTGCAACGTTGACACTTCATGACACGAAACGTCCTTGCCTCGCCTTACCTTCAGTCATTCTAGCACAATAGACGACGACACTGATCAGACATGAGAACAATAGACCAACAGACATCGTATAGACTCGCAAGCCAGGCGCTTCCGCGTAGCCAGAGATGTTTATAGATTGCGCACAACGTCTCCCGCACTCTTGCTGTTCACGGGTGTACAGTAGCAGCGGATTAGGTCGGGCCGTCAAATATCTTTTCACGCTAACGCACTTGTACCGGAAGACATGCTGAGCTAGCGCACCGCGTCTACCCGGATCATTTCTCTTCGCGTAATGCACAGTGTCTTCCTCGGATTCCCTGCAACCACTAGTCATCACGACGACAACGACGACGAACTAAAACTGTACTAGGGATGCGTCTGTTGATTGCCTGAGACATGGAACGTGAAAGCAGGTGTTTCTATTCAGGATGAGGTCGACGTCATAGCGACCAGATGCTAGCAAAGAAAATTTTTTGAACGAAGTGGCTAGAGATCCGGTACCAGCCCCGGATGCGAAAGACTTGAAGTGCCGGTAATTTGCACGTGACCCATACTCCCGGATTCCTGCTAACGTGCGTACTGGGTTCATTGTTACATTATCGTTCGTATTATGTTATGGATGCGGTGATGGAGTGTACGTGCACGCGTTCTTGAACATGCATAGCTAGTCTAGTCGATTTCAATAGAAGGAGCACCTAGTTTTGAGCGTTCATTGCTTGACTACCGAAGCCGAGTCTCACGTAATTTGGATACAAAGAACAAGTTTCAGAATGTATTTCACATGGTGCGACAGAGTTGGAAGCTGTGTTGTATGACTGTGATTGTAGTAATAAATGTACTAATTAATTAATTAATTAATCGGTGACTGTGTTGACTGTCTAAGCTAAATATTGGCTTTTTTACTAGCTAGTTAATAATTGATTACTATGTAGTTTTTGAACTTTACTTTAGAGATTTGTAGTTAGTTAGGTATCCTATACGCATGTGCTGTATAACTGGTTATTTCTGCGATCATGATATTCTTGCGTATTCTGCGAAGAAATCAGATTTATGGAGTGCACAAATAGAATTTGCAAATATTTATGCTTATCTTCGAGTCCCAGGAGTCATGTTGCGACACATATACATGCATGTGTACATGTGTGTAACAGTAACTGTCTTCCTGGTTGGAATGCAAAAATTTAATTTGCAGCTAAATCTTTTGTCTAGATTCTCAATTGCAGTAATAACCGGTTATATGGTATATAGTTAGGTAGGTAGGCAGATGCATACATAGGTAGGTAGATTATCATTGTAGTTCTTATATCACTGTGGTTTGAAGAGAGCAAAAAGATACTGGTAAAATAGCATTACATGATTCTGTCATCTGCTCTGCCAGATCTTGCTCTTACTATATAGTCAAACAACACTGCATAGCTTGCACATAATACACACACGTGTCTAATTTTACATAGCAACGGTTGCCTCTACAGCCAGTTTATCTTATTTTCTAGTCTTGTGACAGCTTCGGCAAAATGACCACTTTGATTTGGGTCTTTCTTTAAGACCAACATAACTCATGTGGGACCACAAGAGGCAATGGTCACACAAAACTTGATGCTTCCTCATCCAAGTTGTGAAAGCAAACTTGGCAAACATAACTGCAATGTTTACGTTTCTGCTTGACAACATCTGTAAGTAGTAGCCAGGCATCATCGGTGAAAAACTTTCGAATTATGTGCAAGTCAACATTAGTTGTCATCAAGGACTGCATTAGAGATGTTTCCTTACTGAACTTTGATGTCTGATTCATCGATCGGCGTTTGGGGATTTTGAAGTGCAGCAGCTGCTATAGTGTCATCAACAAACCATGCGAACATGACTGCAAAGTATGCAAAAGCACCTCGTGAACAAGGTCTTAATTATAAGCAAGTAAATGGACATGTGAATACCTCTTTCTTTCAATGATGTGTGTAATTTAATGAATGGTTGTACTTTTCCTGACTTTGCTTTCTTCTTAGCCGGTAAACCAATCACAGTCAATTCATGGCCTTTGGACAGCCACGTTTTCAAAGAATAGGAGGCATTAAAATACCTAGAAACAGTATTATTTGATTTCCTTTCATCCTTAGCAGTGATATTACAGTATTTCAGTGATTATGTGCATCAGGGGTATGTGCAGAATAGTCACTCAGTAACATTGTTACAGTGAGTAAGGGTGTTTGTTCTGTGAGTACTGTACATTGTTTAAGGAACAGTATGATCAAATTCATTGCATTGCCAAATTCAACAGTAGCGTGAAGGCAACTAGGAATATAATATTCTCCTTGGACATCTGATTATGCAGGCAAAGCTAGCAGGTATCTCAGGTTTTGAGCCCTTTGTTTCACAACGCATGCATGCAAGTTTCACTGATACTGAAAACTCCACACTAGCAATGCTTAATTAACAAGTCAAGTCGACAGTGCACATACACCACCAAAATTAATCATCTTTTCTAACATGTCATTTAATACTATTTTTTGATTAAATAGTTACTCTGTAGGTAGTTCCATATACAGTCTGTTGATATGCTGATTGTTGTGCCTAAAAATTTAGTGTAGAACTAGCTGGCATGGTGCTTGCATTTAGTTGCTTGTGAAACTGTTTGGTACAGAATCTACTATCAGATATGCTGATCACTTAAATTGAATGAGGTTGTAAGTAAGTAGAGTATTCAAATCAATGCAATTAATGCCTCTGGTTAAAACTCACTTTGGAGATTTTGTAAATTCCGTTTGTCATAGTTAGAGGTAGTTGCATCGGATGAGAGAGTTTCTGATGGATGAGAGAGTGGTTGTGATTCACTAACTGTAACACTTCTTGGCTCTGTCAATATAGAAAACTATTCATCAGCGGACACAATGTATTAAACAACATGAATGTTACTTAGCATTCAACAATAAGAGCAGTGTTTTGAGAACTTACCCTGAACAATGATATTTTCAGTAGGCGCACATTCTGCTTTATTCTTTGCAAAGTTTGTTTTGTCTGATTTTAGTGAATGATCATCTGCTGCAACATACATAATTATATGGAACATATTAGCCTAGTTTTTTTTACAATAATGTGGTTTGTTGTATTTGTCAAGAGAGGTAATATGTTAATGCATACATGTAGGTATGTGTGCAGTATGTATGTCTGCACTGTATACAAGTATGCACGCTCGTAAAGGTTATATATGTTGTGTGTGTGTGTGTGTGTGTGTGTGTGTGTGTGTGTGTGTGTGTGTGTGTGTGTGTGTGTGTGTGTGTGTGTGCATGTATGTGCCATATTTCCTCAAATATTGACAAGTGGGTTACTATTATTTCAACCTAATTAGCTCCATGGGTGACTATTTAAGCACTTTTTTATTATTTTCAACATCTGGTATTATGCCTTTCCACTCATTTGTTTTCATTTTTATGTAGATTCATTCGAATTTCTTATTATCCACTGACGAAGGTTCTGTTTGTCGACTTTGTATTTGTTGCCACGTACTGTTCAGAGATGATACTCTACCTTCCTTCGCAATATTCAATTTTTCAGATCTCTTTTCTCTTTGTAGACAGTTCTTGGCAAATGGCAAACTAAACAGTGAGTGTGAACAATGTCGGATACCAGTCTTCGGCTCCAAGGCATGGCTTACTGTTCAAACATGGGTTACTATCATTTCAAACTCATCGGATCCTTCAGTTATATTCGAGTACAGTTTATTATTCGCGGAAATATGGTATGTATGTATAGGTTATTGTGTAATTAGCATGCTATATGGCTTTTTAATTAAGGAATAGATACGGATTGGGTCTTGCTTTTTAACGATTTTCAAAATGCGTCTTGCGCTTGCAAATCTACAAACAGTTTTTATGCATTGCAATCCTTTGCATTCAGATGAAAAGAAGAATGTGGGAATAATAGCTGGAGCCGGTACGCTGTTCTGTTTCGGTGTCATCCTGTTAGTACTTGCTGTGTACTTTTTCTATCGACGGAAACGATTGAAGTATGTATATACGTATCGTTAATTAACACTTCACACTACTGTATTTCATATGCGAATATGTTTAGTGCTGTAGAAGGTGAGAATGAATGTGGTATAGTGGAAATAGAACTAGATGAACAAGAAGAATCGCGTTGTGACGACTACGAGGTAGTGTCTGTCCCTTCTTCTCTCCCCGACGTACTGACAACGAATCCAGGGTATGGAATAACACCCGTGGTCGACAATCCGGCGTACAATGTGGCAATCAATGCGAATCGAGGCGACCAACAGTAGAATGCGATTCCATTTAGTTAATTAGTTATTTATTAGTTAGTAGTGAAGTTCATTTATAGCAATCAAGGACTAAGATGTAAAAAATATTAATTAGCTAGAAAAGGTACTAACAGTTGCACGTTTTCTATGCAAAAAGACTATCCTACGCGAGACATATGCTTTCTGCAATGAGTAGTTTGTGGCAGGTAGAGTTTTGGCACACTCTGAGTTAGGTATTTATGACTCTCGTCTTTCCCCAGATTGTCAACCCTCTTCTGAGGCTCATACAGAGAACGGCAGAGGCAAGAGAGAATGGCTCAAGTCTATGTATGACATTGCTATTGCTATTGTGTTACATGCGATCGTCGTGTGTTACGCGTACACATTGCTGCATATCTGAGCATTTTTGCTAACACCCTTTTGTTGGTTTGAGTTACCTTATGTTAGATTGGACTGGTAGCTAATGGCTAGTGCTCAAACGGTTGTTCCTGTCGCTGACCTTAACTGTTCGACCTCATCGAAATATAGCGAAGCCGAAATAGCTGTCAGAAACAAGGTTGCGTCTTTGTATCGCTTGATTGATTTAACGGTTGGTCTGATGGAATATACGGACACACCAGTGTAAGAAACTGTTATTAATAAATTAATTAATTTTGTATGATAATATTGATTATATGGTATTGATATTTTCGTTTTTCATTGTAGTGTATGTACAGTATCACTCATTCTTATGTAATTGATTGATTGACCGATGCATCATGCACACACAGGTGAATGATCCTATTTAATTTTATGCGAACTTGTGCGTATATTGTTTATAAAATTTGTTTTGATTGTGTTTATCTACACACCACAGTTTGTTGCTGTTGTTAGTATATTACTTATTTTATTTATACCTGTTGCACTTACAATGCAAACTAAACAGAATCACGGCAAAAACAGAAATTTAGTTTCAGCAGTTTTCCGGCAATCACGGTCACCTCCACTAAACTACGCGTACAGACAAATCAACACCAAACTAAAAGGCCTTGGGCTCTCAAAAAAGAGCTATAAAAAATCTCCTGAAATAACGGATGTGGCAATAACTACATCATTCCCAGCCTTTCTACCAACTTGAGAGTCAGCTGCACACACGGAGAATAACACGCCACGAGTTGAATCCATCAAACCATTAGCAACCACCACATGGCAACAACATAGTTTTCTGCTCACTGTAGATGTCACCTCACAATCCCCTTTAACCACGGCCCACACTAACTCCTACAAATTAACCTACAAATAGAGATGCTCATAAAGGTACATGGATAAAGAAAACATGCCATTAATCGACGGACATCTAAAGAGCGTACAAAACGGCAGATAAACAATGACCATCGTCATTATCAAATGGGCATAAGAAGCTGTGGTTGACAATATCTTAAAACACTGCCATCTATTCTAGCGGATATGTACACCAATATGGTACATATGTGGATCTTGTTTATACAAGTCGTGTTATGGAACTACTCCCAGTTGATCACATTTGCACATCTATTCAGGGGTTAAACGTGTGGTGTGATATTCAATCTGTACGTAATCTTGCCTTTGGTGTTTATCAGTTCCTGATAGGAATACGATACCCTAGACAATACTCATAAGCTCAAGTTCCTCTGACTGTTGCCAGTGTTGAATCCACCAGCACATGATCGCTCTCAAAGAGTATACAGTGAGCTGTCAGTGACGAACGAGAATGATTTCAGTTGTTCTTCTCTCAGTTCTCTGCGTGGGAATCATAGCCAATGCAAATCCAGCTATTGCTGATTTGTCAACTTCTGGTACTCAACATCAGAAGTTTTCCACAAGAACATCGTGCAATCTTTCATCTACATTCCAGGTGTTCCACCATGGTAACTGTTCGGTTCAAGTCCCTCTAAGTAAATGCTCGGGTCGATGCCACAGCAAGACACAAGCGTATAGATCGACGAAAGATGGCACAATCAACGTATACTTCAAATCAGATTGCCAATGCTGCCTCCCTCCAAAACATGGCACAATATCTGTGAGGAAGTACGTCCACTGTCCCAACCACACAATCATTCTTCACGTGCAGGAACCACTATGGTGTAAGTGCGTTGCCTGCTTCTAGTCGTAGACTCTTTACAGATTGAGAACAAGTTAGAAAGTTTGTTTTTAAAGTTAGAAACAAGTACATTGAGCATATTGTATCCTAATTTAACTATAAAAAATATGTGTTGACAGGCAGACAGACAGACAGACAGGCGGACGGACGGACGGACGGACGGACGGACAGACAGACAGACAGAGGAACAGACAGATAGACAGACAGATTTGTTTTACTAATATCACATTCTTAACTCATGCTGCAATAATATTTGCTCTATACTTTTCTATTATTCTGAATTATAATTAATTAATAGAACTGTAAATGCTTTTGTCCATTTCTAACTAATTCTGCGAGTCCATCCAAACAATAAACTGATAGCTGAGTTAAACAATTATAACGTCATCTCTCATCAATATCACTGCTGCTCCCCGTCATCAATTACAGCAGTTCATTACACTCATCGCTCAATAGATACCTCGCTATAAACACAAACGCCCTATCTCTAACTAATCGCTGCTGCATGCCATTACTCTACTCAAAATGTCGCAAGTGACTGGACTTGGTCTACTATAGCTACCTAACTTAGTTTGGCTTTATCAATTTTTCTCTTGTAGACTTCAGACTGAAGTGCAGTAGACAATGACGCTCTGCTTTGTTGTTGTTGTATGGTCAGTTTCTTCAACATTATCCATATCTCGTTGCTTCAAAGAAATGAATTTGCCCACTCGGGGTTGGACATTGTTTCCATTAACCGTTGCTGTATCAGCAGCTGTCTCAAAATGAGGTATTTCTGATTGCTGGAAAGAAGTTTCAACACATTTCTCGGATTCGATCTCCTCATTGGTGGATGATATATGAGATATATCTAGTTGCTGGAAAGAAGCTTTACCACTGTTCTGCGGCTGAAACGTAGCATCCACAACTAAGTATCCTCTGTACGCACTCAGAAATGTTTCTATGTCGATCACAATCGTCGTGAATGAAGGACGATGATTGCCTTCAAGTTGCCAACATTGGATCATGATGTCGTAGCTGTTGCAAAAGATCAAATGCTCATGTTAATAAGTAAATATTTATTGTCAGTGTCAACGTTAATGTCGCTGACTGGAAATCTAAGAATTTCTGCTTTCATGGTATGACGTTATTGTTGTGTCGGTCGTGTATATGTCTGCGAATGCACAAACACCCTTGTGTAAGAGTGTGTAATTGCACAACAAAAAGTGTACTCGTCTCTGTCAATTTCTTCTCGTTTTTGTAAGTCCCTAACCACTCCAATTTCAAATCATTCTAATTTTGCGAAGTTGGCAAATTATCTCAATTTACAAACATACGTTTACATCCATCGGTTCTTCAGCGTCTGTTTACTTTGTTGTCTACATGTTATGATCTGTCTACTCTTTAGTAGTGCTCTTTATTTCGGTTTGTTTGCTTGTCTGCCAAGTTTCGTAACATACAAATATTAGTAGTTTGTCTGAAATGACAGTGTGGCCTTTCTATATTTGCCCTACCCACAAACTCATTACATTTTCTGTGGGCAGTTGTTGGGTTGTGACATCCTTCCACCGCTTGTAATGTACGAGAGAACCTTCTCATTACCAATTTCTGAGTATGGAACTTGTGCAAGCGTCATCACTTCCCAAATCGTGACGCCATAAGACCACTGGCACAGTTAGACAAATGGAAAGATTCAAACACCTTCAACTAAACTGTATTATAATATTGTATTTACTTACAACATCTGACTGTGTCGTAAACAGACGATGACATAGACTTTCTGGAGCCATCCACTTTACAGGAAGCTCCATTTGGTTTTGTGTACGGTAATAGTCTTTGCCTTCGGGCAAGATATGAGACAGTCCAAAATCTGCTATTCGTATATTTGTATTCCAATCCAGCCTAAAGTAGTAGGTAGCTTAAAACTAACTAACAACATGAGAGCAATATTCTTATTATTCTGCAAATACGAACTTACATGCAGTTTCTAGCAGCAAGATCTCGGTGAAGAACAAATTTGCTGGCCAAGTACTCCATACCCTTTGCTATCTGTAGAACAAACTTTAGCAACAACGAGACGTCGACTGTCTTTTGCTACACAAACATACAAATTATCTATTACACATACTAAAGACTATGGGTAAGCATGTGAGTACTTGTGTCATTTCCTGTAAGCGCTGATTTCTGAGAAATTTCTTTAAGTCACCAAGTTCCATGTAAGGCAAGACAATAAGTGGAGCAAGGCGTGGTGAACCGTCAAGATTGTCTCGTTGCCAGCAGATGCCTATCAAGTTTATAACGTTGGGATGATTAAGATTTTTCATTTTCAGACCTTCTTCAATAAACTGATTTATTGCATTGTGATTATTAGTGTCTGTGAAAGATATAATTGGTTAACATCTCTAAACACACGAACACGCACCGCTATGTACATGCACACGGACGCTTATTCACACGCGAAAACACACTTTGACATGCATAATCAGCCAACATATTACTGTACATTCGAATGACCTTGAAGAGCTTTTACAGCGACGACTCTCCTTCTGTTCATAACCGCTTTGTAAACAGTCCCAAAGTTACCTAACAAATGTAAAACTCAATCGGTCGATAATAGTTATTTGTAATCTGTTGTTTACCTTTTCCCAACATCTTCTCTATTTTCATCTGACATGGATGAATTGCCACAGCGTTTACTTTCTTTTCTAACTTTTTGTCCAATCTAAAATCTTTTTTCATACATTTCAAATCTGGGAATTTAGGAAAAACGAAAAACTTTTCGTGTACAAGATGTATCTGGGTAGGTGTATCGTTAGCTCTCTCTACACATAAATTGTCAAACGTTACAATAAAGAAAAACACAATAAAATTAAACAACAAATGCATGTTTACCTGTTTGTCTGCGGTTGTCTGCTATATAAGTTGATATAATATGACCATAGCCACAACAAATAACTGAAATTATGGCGGGAAATAGAGCCAAAACAACATACAAATTTGAATAGATTCCACAGTCTTCTTCTTTGTTTGCCCACAGCACGTAGGAAAGTGCTACCCCATTTGTAGCCGCTGCCGATAATAAAGCGATAAATACGAAGAAAGCCAAGGCGATCTTTTCCTTTCTGTTGTAGTAGTTTCTATTCCGGCAAATAAAGACACAAAGCAACGCCACACTGAGAAGCATAAGAACAAATCCGTAACAATACGACAACACAACAGCAGTCTTGCTTCGTTCATTGTAACAAAACATGACCAACGATTCTGTTCCTTCCTGTCTCTCTTCGATGTTTGCAAAGTGAGCCAATGCAGCAAGAATCACTTGCAATATGACAAAAAAGCAGGTAACACTAATTCTGAAAAGTTTGCTTTGAATTGTCGAGTTTGTGCTGACTTGTGACGCCAACCACACTATCAAAATTGAGTAATGTAATCCATTGCAAACGTTAATGAAGAAGTCAGCAACTCGAATATCACAAATGAAAACAGCATCAGTGGCAGCGATGACGTAACTGATAATAATTGATATCACGGTCACCGCCATCAGCACGTCCACGCTAATAGAACGAATTGTGGTCTTAAAACGCCATTTATCGGCTCGCATATACAAGAAAAACGAAACGAGCAGAGTGAGGAAAACAACTGTTACTATTACAAGCATGACACTTGGTGACCAATAATTATTATGACAATATGAACCTGCACATAGTAAAATACGAAACGTGTCTGAAGCCGGTAATAGGTAAACTACTTACAGATTGATGGAGTTCCGCTCCACTCTCGATTTGCCTGACAAATTCGCATATCTGAACCTTGGAGGATATATCCGTCGCGGCACGTGATGTTGACGACCGATCCGAAATACGATCCATTTGCAGGAGAAGATATGCTGCCAAACAGTACTTCAGAAAGATTCTTGCATGCAATAGCTGCAGAACAAAAAATCCGTTAGTGAGAAGTATATAATTGCTCTCAATTTATACGTATATATATATATATATATATATATATATATATATATATATATATATATATATATATCTTTAATCACAACGACGCATCTCTGCGTTTTCAAAGAATTACATTCTAGCAACACTTACAGGCTAATGATTAATATATACAATTGCTATTTATAAACTCTTACGTAAACACAGTGGATCGCTTCCACTCCATTTCTGATCACTTTGACATGTCCTGCTCGAAAGACCTTGAAGTATATAACCTTGGTGGCAGGTGATACTTACTGCTACTCCGTATATTAATCCAGATTCAGGCAAAGAGACGCTGCCATGTTGTACTTCAGAAAGATTCTTGCATACAACAGCTGCAGACCAACAAATCAGTAATTACTTACGACGTGAGACAACAATAGTTGACTGCACTATATATTGTGATTGAGAAGGAAATTTAGAAACTCTTACGTAAACACAGTGAACCATTTCCACTCCATTTCTTGTCACTTTGGCATGTCCTACTGGAAGGACCTTGAAGTATGTAGCCTTCGTGGCAGGTGATATTTGCTATTGCTCCGTATATTAATCCAGATTCGGGTAAAGAGATGTTGCCATTTTGTACTTTAGAAAGATTCTTGCATACAACAGCTGCAAACAAACAAGTCAATAATTACTAACGATGTTTATTAGGCAATAATAATTGATTGTACTATATATAAGACATGATATTGCGAAAGAAATTTAGAAACTCTTACGTAAACACAGTGGACCACTTCCACTCCACTTGTGGTTACTTTGGCATCTCATACTTGGATGACCCTGAAGTATGTAGCCTTCGTTGCAGGTGATGTTTGCTATTGCTCCTTCTATTAATCCAGATTTGGGTAAAGAAATGCTGCCATGTTGCACTTCAGAAGGATTCTTGCATACAGCTGCAGACCAACAAGTCAGTAATTGCTAATGATGTTTATTAAGCAACAATAATTGATTGTACTATATTGTACATGATATTGCGAAAGAAATTTAGAAACTCTTACCTAAACACAGTGGATCACTTCCACTCCACTTGTGGTTACTTTGGCATGTCCTACTTCGACGACCCTGAAGTATGTAGCCTTTGTGGCAGATGATATTTGCTATTGTCCCGTACATTATTCCAGATTCTGGCAAAAGTATGCTGCCATGTTGTACTTCGGAGAGATTCTTGCATGTAACACCTGCGGACGAACAAGTCAGTAATTACCTACGATGTTTATTGATCACGTCGATTATTACAGTCACATAACTTATATAAATTAATACAAATTTTTGCATAATCTATCATCTATTCGGCGTCAGACGCTGATTCGGCGAGGTGATAAATTCGATGCGATGAACACGTGCGAGACATGTCTACATGCGTGACAAGACACAGTGTTTTCGGGCCTTACGAGGCCGTGCACGTGTGTCAGCCACCGGCGCGCCCTTCTTCACGATTGTGTGATTATTTCTTTTAGTGTGTCTTCTTGTTGTTCTCCCATGTTCTTTCAAAACATCTCTTTAATTAAGTTTTTCATTGCTTTCCCCAGAAAAAAGTCTCGCCCCGAATTGGCTCGAGTCGCCGTAAGTCACCGTGAAATGCCACAAAAATGATTGAAATACCGCGGCGCGGTGATTCGCTTCGAATTTACTGCAACATGCCGCACAATTGCTGTAACTTGGCACGAAATCGAGATGAATTCGCGTAGAAATCCCGTAGTAAATTTACCACGAAACTTTCTCCTGGGTCCAAGAAAAATTGTTCTTTTAGAAAGCCAAAGCTACCGGTCGGGTCTTCCTCATCTTTCTGAATAGTGCAGTAATACCATTCCACAAGTAGACTACAGGCTTTATTGGTGATAACCAGCATTGAAGAGTGTGATTGTGTACCTATATTTTAGGTGGCACTGTAATTTTTACCCACCCGTTACGAAAACACTGGGGAATTTATAGGTTCTAATGGTGTACCTCCGTTCTAATGGTGTTTTACAGACTAACAGACAGTTTCTATAAGAAGGCTTATATAATAAAGATGTGGAAACGAATGTCTAGGCACAGTTTTAAATACTAGTTTAGTGTATTTACGTATATAGAAACAATACAGAGAAATAAAAACACAAAATATTATTAAAATTCTATCAACTGTAAAGATTTTTACGGACTGTGCTTTGTTACCTGTATTGAAATCTTTGAGACCTCCATTATTGCAAAGGTTGCTGTCACAGCATCTCCGACAGTTTCCACCATTTCGGTCATTACATTGATCACTTTCAAAACAGTCTGATTTGGGAGAACAACCTCTTTGAAAAGATCTGACACGTCTAAATAATCCTGGAAACTTATATTTGTTTACTACTAGATGACACACTTCTCCAACACCACATGTCACAACTGCCAGATATGCGTCACACAGTTCACTAGTGCGTTGAGAACACAAGTAACAAGAGATTGAAGATGTTGTTGTGGGTGCTACATCTACACGTAAAACAAAACGAAACGCTTTAAAGTTGCAAGTCTTATGCTATTTCAACAATATTGAAATAGTGGTTAGCGAAGGGCAAGTTTATATCATCACGTTAGAAAAGATATACAATTACTACTCCATGATTACTATCCGTTCGGCTTGCCTAGCACATTGAGAACAACTCCGCCACTGCCTGCGTTCACGTATGACGACTTACAAAATTTTACATGTCATTGGCTTGCTATATGTTCAGTCTTTGTGACACAACAGATGACGACACTGATTGGACACGAGAACAATTAACCAACAAACATCATACCCCAGGGCCCTATAAAGCGTAGACAAAATTCTGCATGTAACTACTGTCTACTACCCATATGGTTGAACTTGGAAATTGTGCAAGATCGGCGCTATCTTGTGGATTTTTCAACAAATTATTTGTATGGCTATAGGAATCGCGGCGTTTTTTTTATTACGTTATCGAAGTCCTACAAATCTTGTAAGACCAACTAACCAACAACTGGAACCGTTAATGTTGAACGGTGTAACATATGGTGTGTGTGTGTGTGTGTGTGTGTGTGTGTGTGTGTGTGTGTGTGTGTGTGTGTGTGTGTGTGTGTGTGTGTGTGTGTGTGTGTGTGTGTGTGTGTGTGTGTGTGTGTGTTTTATATATCTGTAGCATGCATACCTGCAGTATTAGATTTTGATATCACCGGTCGACTTGTTGATTCACGCACTAACAAATAAGAGAGCAAGTCAAATCGCCGTGTAATCAAACAGAAAAACTAAACAAAACCAAACCACAAGGTCTATATGGATATTGAATTGTCGGTTTGTTGTTAAGTAAAGCAGCACATGATGTTAGCGCAATCACATCTTGCAAACTGACAATTACAGTGGAAGTTATCAGACATCTACAAAACTCAGTGGTAGTTGTTTTGTTTTTAATTTTGTTGTTATCAATGCTCCAATAAATAGACGTGATTGGTGCAGAAGATGTATGAAATCGAAATGAACAGGTGAGACGGACTTTATCATTAATAACTTGACAATCTGATGAGACTTCGCTATCTAAAATAGAACTCAAACATACAAAACGTTTACATATAACCTGAAGCAATAACAAAATGTTACCTACAACTCCACTAATTTTGTAATAGTAAGGTTGCGATACTCCCAATATATTTTCAGATAATATACTGTAGTTGTTTTCATTAGCAAGCATACAATTGAAAGGATCAATTGTCAGTATAGGCATTGAGCTGTTTGCTCCAATTATTGAAAATCGAGTCGACTCAACAGATGAAGGTGATCCACTTGCATTTAATTTAAGCCAGGTTTGTATTTTAGTAAACGGCATAGGAGTTTCGGATACCGTACAAGGAATCTCAGCTCTCCTCGTGTCGACCAACTTGCACAAGTGCTGCTCACAAGATATTTTAGGAACGCCTACAGTTCAGTGCATGAAAATTACGTTTTAACATGACAAGCAATTTTCGTTTCATACTTCCAACTAAAACTTGAATTATATCACTACCACGAAATATTTGAGAAGAACTCAATAAGAAGCATTGTAGTTGAGATGCATTCAAATTCTGAAAGACGTGATCGATAGTGAGAGACGATTGAGTTGACGTTGCGCCCGTTCGTACTGTAAAACCGGGAAGAAGTTGAGAACCACGAACAGGCTGCTCGCCACGGACGCTTAGCGTTTCGCCAGCTAGTGTAATATTCCAAAAGATTCCCGTAACCACAGAGTTGGTTCTGTCGTCTTCGTATGTGCAATTAATAGTAACCTTGCTATTCAAGAGAGCATAGCAGTCAACAGGTCCATCTCTGACTGTGACATGAAGTCCATCTACATTAACGAGAAAGCAACATCATAGTCAGGTAGGTTAGGTGTATTATTTAGTGGACCGCTTTCAATATCTAGATTAACTACACTCAGTTCGCTGTCACTTTGGATCCGAAAGTGTATAATGAAGCACCCGTGTTTGTTTACAAACAACATAATATTGGCGGCATCAGCTCTCGTGACAACCTTAGCACATGAACGGACCGTGAACCTTGCCTTACATTCCTCACGGGCAGATTATGGATTATTAGTTGTTAGTAAATTAATTTATTGTTGTATACATGCACGTACGCACGCACACGCACACGCACACGCACACGCACACACACGCACACACACACACACACACACACACACACACACACACACACACACACACAACGGCTTTATGTAATAGTTAGGGATCTATCAATGTAAGTGACCCAAATAATTGGCCGAGCTGAAGGCGAGATCTATTATCAAGTCGATACAGGAGCATCTAGAGATAGTAGATGGAGCGTCCGTCTAAGCATGGGTGGGTGATATCGTTGTAATGGTAAGGACGGATCGAGCCACTATCCTAGTATGGTAACTTTGAGTTATCGCTAGAACGACAGCTTTTGACACTTCCGTTCTACAACGAGACGTAGACGTTGACAGTAACATTCACATTATTACATCGAGCTAGTACTACTCACCTACACAGGAATGTGGTAAATTCGCATTTCCTTTGTAAAGCTGACCTTTGTAAGGGGACCCAGCTTTCTTCTTGTTGTCAGCTAATGACAGTCTTCTCGACCTGACCCTAACTCAAACTTACCATCTATGCACAGCGTTATTTACACAACAGCTCCGCCTCTCACCATCACAACGGTAACACCCCACCCTACTCTGTTTCGCGCTCACTTTTTTACATCGTAAATTGGATTTGGTAAAATAGCCTAGAATTGGAAGGGCAGCAGATGGAACTCATATTCTAATAGTAGCATCATCTGTCCAGCCACAAGATTCTAGAGGAAATAACATGTTTACTGCAAATGTCAATACGTCCAAGCAACTACATGCAGGAACAGATCTAGAAAAACATTTGGGGATCAAACATCCCAACTTTCGCGAGATTAAAGGACTTATACGTTAACACTCACCTTAAGAACAAAATTTGTTCTATTGGCGTGAACGTGATGATAGCGGTGACATTGATCTCAATTATTATCAGTTACGTCATCACTGCCACTAATACTGTATTTATTTATTTGTGTTACTCGAGTTGCTGACTTCTTTATTAACGTTTGCAATTGATTACATTACTCAATCTTTATAGTGTGATTGGCGTCACAAGTCAGAAGAAAATTGACTATTCAAAGCAAACTTTTCAGAATTAGTGTTACCTTCTCTTTGGTCATATTGCAAGTAATTCTTGCTGCATTCATTGGCTCATTTTGCAAACATCAAAGAGGGACAGGGTGGGACGAGATTGTTTGTCGAGTTCCGTTACAATAAGCAAAGCAAGATTGCTGTAGTGTTGTCATATGGTTACGCATTTGTTCTTATGCTTCTCAGTGTTGCGCTGTTTTGTGTCTTTACCTACCGCAATTAAAACTACTACAACAGAAAGAAAGATCGACATGGCTTTCTCCTATCTATCACTCTGACAGCAGCGACTACAAATAGGGTAGCACTTTCGTACGTGTTGTGGTCAAACAAAGAAGAAGACTGTGAAATCTATGGAAATTTTTTATGTTGTTTTGGCCTTTTTCCGCCATAATTTCAGTTATTTGTTGTGGCTATAGTCATATGATATCAATTTACGTAGCAGACAACCGCAGACAAACAGGTATTTAGTTGTACAGTAGTCAATTAATCATGCATGATTGCAAAAAGCACGTCGTTAGAAAACGCTGCAACGATCTATCATAGCTCTTCATTTACATGTATACGAAATCGGAAAATCTAGTCGCCCAACTGTCAATTAACTATCTAAATAACCAATTACTTCTACGTCAGAAAATCACGTGTTCTGTGGAAGAACACCACGGTGTTCAATTGCGACTTATACACAATTACACAAAGGCACCCATGACTGTCCAACAAGTCGATGTAATTTAGTTGTACACATGCAGGTATGGAAGCCGTGGGATCAAAGGGCCATGCAAAATAATTTCCTCCCTCACTGCAATACTCCCAAATGCAAAAAAACATAATTACACGTTGTATACAAGATTGTAATGTTTGGCTACCCAAAACCTCGAAAACTTATATCGTATAGCCATTAATTAATTAAATTCATGACCGGTATGATTGAGTTGCACAAGATATAACTATAAATTGAAAACACCGAGACAATCGATTTTAAAAGTTTGCGTTTGCATGCGTGTACTGGCGGCCACGAACATGTTCAGAAGTCGTTTATTAAGCCTAAACACCAGGTTTACAGAAAACATAGCCTTTCAGTGGTCTGTCAAAAAACATGGAATTCTTGTCGTTCAGTTATTGATCAACGTTGTAAACAACCAAAGTTATGATTAACTATCAGAAAATGTAGGTTTTTGCATAATTGCGTTCTGATGTCTGTTTCCTAGTTCTGATCGGTTACTACACCATACGATGGATTGTCGATCACAGATGTTTCTTCATAGAGTGGACTTCTTGTCAGTACGTCGGGCTGACGTCCAGAGTCAACCACTGTCTCGAACGTTAACGCTGCAGCATCGCGTCTTTGTTCCCGTTCATCCATTCTCGTTTCATTAGGCTCTTTCGCACCGCCAATGGCACTAAACATTTTATTATACAAAATGATATGAAAGAAAAGATAATATATGTGAATACATACATAACGTGTCTCGATTGATAGAAGAAGTAAGCAGCAAGTACTAACAGAATAATACTAAATATGGCCAATGTAGCGACTGCGACTGTTAGTTCCAAGATTGTCTTCCCATCTGCATCTAAAAAAGGATTGGAAGAGCAACAAGCCAGGAAAATATTGATCCAATGACCTGCACAAGATCTTGTTGGTAAACTGGAACCTCGTGGGGTATACGTAATAGGCAAGCTAATAACTACAACACAAATACAAAAGTAATATTATGTCAACATAAAGAACAGGATGCAAAAGCAAAAATTAAGTGGTTAGTACACCGCTATGCAAAAGTTTAGTTAATTAACTAAGGTCACCCCCTGATTTAACCAGAAATTTTGCCAGAAAACGATATTTGAAGTAGTCTTCTTGGCCAGCTACACTTCAGTTTATTAAAGTATATCACCAAACCGCGTACTGTAAGCAGAAATACGGTGTACCTTGCGTTGCAGAAAGAAATATAAAACTGTTTTCATTAGCATCTTTTTTCATATATATATATATATATATATATATATATATATATATATATAGTGCTAATGAAAAAAGGTTTGGTATATACATATATATAGTGCCACCAGCCATCGCCTCGTAGAAGTAGAATACTTCATAGTAGAAGTCCAATCGATTGGCATAAATTAATAACTAAAAATCAAGCACTTTCTGTCAATTCTGTACGCCATTACCTTATATGCAAAACTTTCCGGTGTCTTTCGCCTTGAGAACACGTGATTTGTTGAGCTGGATTCCACATTTGTGTGATTTTTTATGCGCAACCGTAGAACCGCTAGTTTTGAATCGTTTTCGATTGCGAAAAAGACACAGCTACCTTTAGAGGCTCAAGGCGTCTAGCGGAAGGTATCATCTGCTCTGTCACAACCTTTGCATACTTCAAACTAGTACTATCATTCATTCCTTCTACTCTGACTAGGTCTCCAGTTGCCATTGCTGCAAAACATCCCCATACTGTAACGTTTTCCCCTCTAGACTACGCTTCATAGTAGAAGCTAATCATTCTTGTTTCTAAGTAACGTTCGCTAATTTTATGTCTAATTCAAATCCTTCCCTTGGTTGAAAATAGTTGAAAAGTTGATTCATTACTCCACACTAGTCTACCTCATTCTGTTTTTCTTCATTTGGATTGATCTCTTGCATGCTTCAATCGTTCCTTCTTAGCCTTTTCACTTACAAGAGGTTTATCTTTGCTACACAACTGTGAATACTCGATTTCAGCAAACGACTACGCACTGCATGTAGAGGGTGGACTTCACCGGAAATGGCTCTGTCAAGGTCGCGTGACGTTGCGGGGCGGTTTCTCATTGAAAGAATGACCAAATTGTGGTCATCTCTCTTCGTTATCTTTCAAGGTCTTCCAGCTCTCCGGTAGTCATGAAAAGACAACGCTTACTTGTATCTCCGGATTGTTGTTTGGACACCGCCTAAAACGGAGATTCTGGTTTCTCTCGCTGCCTCTACTAAAATTTTTAGTTGCCGTTGCGAAAAATCTGCCTCATAAAGAGTTACAACTCTTATTCGAGTCTCTAAAGCTATTTGTGTCTATTTCGCTATCGAAAACGTTCAAAACTGGCGCTTTAACGGTTGCGTACAAAATCACTCAAATAGGGAATCCCCAGCTCGACGAAATCACGTGTTCTCAAGGATAAAGACGCGGGAAAGTTCCCTGATAAGGTAGTGGCTTTCCAACTTGTATATACGACAGAAAGGACAGAAAGTGCTCCAAGCTTGGTTTTTAGTACATTACTTCATGCCAATCGATTGGACTCCTACTATGAAGCGTTCTACTTCTACGAGACGATGGCTAGCGGTAGTAAGAGGAACCAGTAAAGGTGCCAAGGAAAAAAGTTACATATTTCTCTCTGCAACGCAAGGTACACCGTATTTCTACTTACAGTAGGCAGTTTGGTGATATGCTCTAATAAACTGGGGTGTAGCTGGCCAAGAAAGCTATTTCAAGCAGAGTTTTCTGGCAAAATCAAGGGGTGACCTTACGTTTACGTTTATGCTTTTGCACAACGGTGTATAAGTTAGAGTTTACATGTACAGTAATTCCATTGCCACGACAAACTAAACTTTGAATATTGAAATGCATACTTGAAACATGACTTGATGTTGCTGGTGGACTTGTTGCCGTCACTGATGACACAAAAGAAAGCACGTCAAGTTGCTCGGTAATCAACAAAGACAAATTAATAACAAACCACAAGGTCTAGTGGGATATTGAATTGTCATTTTGTTGTTATTTGAAGCAGTACATGTTGTTAATGCAGATACATGTTGCAAGCTGACAAAGACAGTTGAACTTATGAGACATTCACAAGAATCAGTGGTAGTTGTTTTGTTTATAATGTTGGTGTCGTCAATGTTCCAAACAATGTTTGCAGTAGGAGGAGATAGACGAAATGGAAATGAACAGGTGAGACGTAATGTATCATTAATAACTTCACAATTTGATGAATAATTATTATCTAAAAACACAGTACACCATAAGTTGCACATTACGCAAACTACTCACTAGATGTTCTATATTTACCAGACATTCTAGTAGTAATGTTCCAATAATAAGGTTGTGATATTCCCAATATATTTTCAGATGATATACTGTAGGTATCACCATCACAGTTGAGAGGACTTATTGTCAGAACAGGCATTGAGCTATCTGCACCGACTATTGAAAACCGATCCGAGTCAACAAGTGAATTTAATACATTTCTATTTATTTTAAGCCAGTTTTCTATTTTGGTGGATGGTGGGGGAGTTCCGGATACCTCACAAGGGATCTCAGCTTTAATAATGTTGTTAAGAGAGCTGCACGAAGGTTGCTTACAAGATATGGTGGGAACGCCTACAATCAAGTGAGAGTAAGAAATAATCACATTTGAACATGACAGGTAAATCTTGCTTCATACTTCCAAGTAGAACTCGAATCATATCACTGCCATCTTCAATTTGAACACCACCACCCAAAAATAATACACACTTTACTTGAGATGCATTTACATTTTGAGAAACTTGATTGATAGTGAGTGACGTTTGGTTTAACTTCTTGTCTAATACTGCTGAGAAGCCAGATGGAGGCTGTCGGAGCTGCACTCTGACTACAGGTGTTCCACTTGCTGGTGTAATTTCCCAAAAGGCTCCAGTAATGCTGAAAGTTGACGAGCCTTCGTATGTACATCTAATCGTCACGATGCTATTCAAAAGAGCATAGCAATCAGCAGCTCCATCACTCTTCGTGACGCTAAGTCCATCTACAGTACCCACAAGACTCAATGAATCAAGTAATCAGGATGTGGTCAATATGGAAGCCGAAAAGGGTCATGCTGCACATTGCATGAGTCATTGACTCTTCTCGGCTAGGATCTGTTGTTGTTGCGTAGCTATGCACAATGATACTAATAATTGATTAAAATTAACATTGTCTGCTGTGTTCTACTATGCAGACTGTTACTAGAAATAGACACTCAGATTTGCTGGGGTTGCAGTTACAGTCAACTAATTACTAATGAAAGCTGTGACCAAACGTCACAACTACCTATCGTCAGAGTCACGTGGTTATTACAACATGTCATTTGTACTTTTCTATTTTGGTCTTCTTTTACTGTATAGTCTTACTGCTTATAGACTGTCTGGTGTTTGAGGAAAAGATACAATTGGTAATACAGCATACATCGATCCCATACTGTGGCCTTCATTAAAATTGGTGCACCGAAAAGCCACAGATTAATTAATATTTGCAGTCATACATGCGACTGCGTACACAAACACGTTCTGGCCAACCTAGTACGCAATAACTAGGAAGCGTCAGTATTTCTTTTCTCCAACAGTCACCCCAAACGTCAAGCAGTAAAACAAGAGAGCAAAATATGACCAAAAATACAGATGACATGTTCAATAACCACGTAACTTGTACCTAACGTTTGGTTTCGGGTTTTATTATTAATTATTAATTGACTGCATTTAATAAGGAAGTCCATTAGCACCTGGCAAAGCACAGGAATCTGATTGTCTATTCTTTGCAACAGACTGCATAGTAGAGCACAGCAGACAACGTTCGTTTCTATTATTAGTAACAGAGGCAAGTAGTCTACAGCAGACCCTAGCCGAGAAGGGTCAGGTCATGCACAATGAAGCACACTATGACCCCTCTTCGGCTTCGGTAGTGTGGTAATGTACGTTAGCTCCTAGTTCAATGTCAGCACGCAGTAGTTTTCTATTCTTTCAAGTACTTACCACATTTACGGTCCGCAGATATACCAGATCGGAACAATGTAAAGCACAAAGTCAGCCACAACGACAACTCGCGAAGAACAAGTAGGCATTCCATTTCGTCAATATACTAGCTAGAGCATGTGCGAGAGAGTGTTAGATTTACGTAACGTGCGCTAGCGTTGCGTCAATGGTAAGATGTCACACACACACACTAATCATCAGATAAGCATAGTACGGTTGTAGCGATTCTTTGTCTGTTTTTATTGAAAGCAGACGCGGATACAGAGATGGTGCACTTGGTGTACGTGCACCCACAACCCAGTCTTGAGGAACTTCTGTAGAAACAAGTCTAGAAACATTTTGAGAAAATTATGGGTACACGTAAGATGACTACGTACTATATTCATGCTCATCTCCTATATCACAATCGAGTGCTGTGAGTGTTACACATGACTGCTGCGTTTTACATTGAAACTGCCGCAAAAGATTGTGATGTAGGAGACGAGCATGATTAGGTAGGTACACCCATCCCTACATACTGTAGCTACCCATCATTTTCTCAAAATGTTTGTAGACTTGTTTCATTTGTTTTTTAGCTACGTAGGGGGCCGCTCATTATTAATTGTCTGGGGAATGGCAAAATTTGCCGAGGTCCGCATAGTTTGATGTGTGACACCTGCAAAATATGCCTCATAAAAACTTCTGACCCCATACTCTTATATACATGCAGTATATAATCATATAGGTAAGTACAATAATAGAAGTCTGTTTCAGGGCTTAATTGTGGTCTAGGTATGATTTCTAAAGTTGGTCCTTTTATTCAACCCGCTAACAAAACAAGTAAAGCAGGAATTGCCGCTTTCAGCAATGCAAGTGTGCAAAGCGCTTAGAAGTACACTACAATTCTGTAGTATACAGATAAACATCCGTGGAAAATTATGACCCCCGACAAAAGGTGACCCAAATGGTAAGTGACCTCTGAAAATCACTGAATTTCAAACTTGTGGCCCCAGCAAATTTGCCAGCCCCTCTGGACGCTTAATAATGACCAGCTGTTAGATAAAGTGATTTTGTGTTACTACTACATGTGTGTGCATGGTTAAAGATGGAAATGACGGGTGCACCTTTTTTATGGCATCGTACGCAGGGAAGTTTGATGGCATCGTCAGAGAAATTAGCTGCTTTTGGTAGCTATAGTATGTAAAAACAATTTGGTCTGACACTCAAGTACATCTTGCCGTAGCTGCAAAGCTTATGTGCATAAACAAACAGCTGGGGTTCTTTCTACCTCTGGAGTCTTTATCAGGTTGTGTTGCGTGTGTACGTTATCACCCTCATAACAGGCACTACTCTCAGTGTCATATGATCCAGACATTTTCTGTATACTTCAGTACGTGTCTTTTCAAGCTCTTGAATGCCAAATCAATAATTGCATGGACCAGGCTCGATCGGCAGTACAGTGTACTTTCAAATAAATTTAGTCACATTGCGACGCGTTTCGGTCGATAGGCAATTGCCAAAGTGCAGCTTTAGCCTTGACTTGAGTTTCTTAGGCCTGCATTCATTTACAACTACTCCTTCACTGGAAAGCAGATTGACATAATCTGTTGTGCAAAGCTGACATATGATAGGCTCTGGCTCATTAGCCAAAGATTTCTTCAGAATCTAGAATTGCATGTGACCAAATTGGTGAATGCTGCACAGATTAGGGATGATGCAAATTTGTTGTTAGAAATTGCACGAACATGATAATCTTATTGCTAGAGAGATTATTTATCACGAGTCTTAGACTACTGTACTTTTGTACCAAGATTCGTGATAAAGAATCTCTCTAGCAATAACTATTAATTAAGATTATCATGTTCAATTTCTGCATCATCCCTAGTCTGTGCAGCATGAAATGTTGAATATTTGTAATGAGCCACTTTTAGTAACTATTTTGTGAGTATGTTTAGTAGTTATTGCACAGCTTGAGGCGGTAAATCAGTGCTCCAGACAGTTTAAGCCATTCTAATATTCTTGTATATGCCTAACGCACGCGAGAAGAGGATTCAGAACCAGATCGAAGAGAGACACAAAAACCAATCAGAAATAATATGACGTCACATTCATTAACCGTACAGAGAGTTTAGCCGGCTAGAAATCGGGATGTACCGTTTACAAACTGAATGTCCGGTTAGCTAACCGTGCAGGATAATTATCAATCCGAGTGGAACAACATGCATGATATCTGCACGTTACTTGTATGGTATGCTAATATCTATTCTTTAGTGATTGTCTCACTAGACTGTGACGATCTGTATTGTGTAGTGGGTTCTCTGCAAGACCTGCGTATCGAACACTCAGCGTGAACACAACACAACTTGTTTAGTGCTTGCTAGCAGCTACGCGTGTACACCAGAACACGCGTCAAGTATGTCATATGCCAAATAGTTAGAGAACAGTCTCGTTACATATAGACATTGACATTGATTCTCAGATCATTTACTTTCAACATAAACGGTTGCAATATGCCTGCATTTACTAAAAAAAAAACAAGAGAAATGCTGAATTTCTAGCTCAATGAGCAGTGCACTTTGCCTTAATTAAGTTAGATAGAACCGTTTTCTCTTGATCAAACGCACAAAACAAATTGTAAAACAAATGAACGTGTGGTGCCCTCTATACAGTGAAACAATTAGACGACACAACTCCGACTGTCTCTAGAGACTCGACCCAGTCTCTCTCCGCCCTCGTCATTCCCCGGATTGTCACTGTCTCTACAAGGCGTTGACGTAATTTAGTTGTACAGTAGTAAATTAATCATGCATGATTGCAAAGAGTACGTTGTTAGAAAGCGCTGCAACAATCTATTAAGTACGACTAGGACAGAAACGTAGCCCTTCAATGACATGTATACGAAATCGAAAAGTCTAGTCGCCCAACTGTCAATTAACCATCTAAGTAACCAATTACTTCTACATCAGAAAATTACGTGTTCTATGGAAGAACACCACGGTGTTCACATGCGACTTACAAATGACACAATTACACAAAGGCAACTCTGACTTAACTGTCCAATAAGTCGATGTAATTTAGTTGTACACATGCAGGTATAGCTAGGAGCCGTGGGATCAAAGGGCCATTCCAATAATTTCCTCCCTCACTGCAATACTCCCAAATGCAAAAACATAATTATACGTTTACCGGCGTAGCGTGGTCTTGAAGTTTGGGGGCGGGGGATAAATTAGGTTACAAACCACGTCCATTTCTCACACAAAGCCACGCCCATTTTCTACTTTTCGAGATCACAGTTTGTAGATATCTAAGTATATTAGTATTAATTTCAGGTTACAAATAAGCTGTACATATGGGACAGAGTGCAGTCAGTGTGGGTATAAAGGAGTGCATGAAAACACTGTTACCGTCCGTGCCAAAAAGGTTTACATGGCTCGCTGAGATCGTCAAAAATTAAATGGCATCTCGATGACAATAGAATCTAGAAGACCAATTCAGTGCATACGACTTGGACCAGTTTTAGCATTTCGTAATCTAGTGAGCAATATATGTCTCGCTATAGTTTTCTAATAAATAAATAGAATAAACCTGTGGAAAAAGTACCGTGGAGTACAAGCAAATCATTAGGTGGCGGAGCCGCATGAAATTTCATTTTCCTTAAGTGTCCACGACTTCTCGACACTGGTTTTATCATACTGTAATAATTATATGTATTGTCACAGAGACAGAGTTAGCGTCGACGTCGATCGTCAACATACTACTCTGAGATTAAGAGGACTGTCGCTGTTCAGTAACTTAGAATGATAGCTTTTCTTGAAGCAAAGTGACACGCCCAAATGTTTGGGGGGCTATAGCCTCCCCTAGCTCCCCCTTAACGCTACGCCGATGACACGTTGTATACAAGATTGTCATTTTTGAATACCCGAAACCTCGAAAACTTATATCGTATAGCCATTAATTAATTAAAGGCATGACAAGTATGCATGAGTTGCAAAAATATAACAATGAATTGAAAAACGCTAAATCAATCAATTTTAAAAGTTTGTGCTTGCATGCGTGTTTTGGCGGCTATGAACATGTTCAGAAGTCGTTTATTAATTAAGCCTAAACACAAGGGTTACAGAAAATGTAGCCTTTCAGTGGCCTGTCAAAAACATGGAAGTCTTGTCGTTCAGTTATTGATTAACGTTTTAAATAAAACAATTTCTTAATTAACTATCAGAAAATGTAGATTTTGCATTGTTGCGTTCTGATGTCTGTTTCCTAGTTCTGATCGGTTACTACACCATAGGATGGATTGTCGATTACCGATGTTTCTTCATACAGTGGACTCCTTGTCAGTACGTCGGGCTGACGTCCAGAATCAACCACAGTCTCGTACGTTAACGTTGCAGCATCGTGTCTTTCTTCACGTTCATCCATTCTCGTTGCGTTAGGCTCTTTCGCACCGCCAACAGCACTAAACATTTTATCATACAAGATGATGTGAAAGAATAGATAATATATGTAAATGCATACATCACGTGTCTCCATTGATAGAAAAAGTAAGCAGCAAGTACTAACAGAATAATACTAAATACGGCCAATGTAGCGACTGCGACTGTTAATTCCAAGTTTGTCTTCCTATCTGCATCTAAAAGGGGATTGGAAGAGCAACAAGACAGGAAAATATTGATCCAATGACCTGCACAAGATCTTGTTGGTAAACCGGAACCTCGTGGGGTATACGTATTAGGCAAGCTAATGACTACAACACCAATACAAAGTAACAATATTATGTCAAGATAAAGAACAAGATGCAAAAGCAAAAAATAAGTGGTTAGTATATGTTAGAGTTTACTTCTACAGTAATTCAAAATTGCATTGCCACAACAAACTATAAATTTTGAATATTGATTTGCATACTTGAAACAGGACTTGATGTTGCTGATGGACGTGTTGTGGGTGGACTTGTTGCATGCACTGATGACAAAGAAAGAAAGCATGTCAAGATACTCTGTAATCAACAAAGACAAATTAATAACAAACCACAAGGTCTATTGGGATATTGAATTGTAATTTTTTTGTTATTTGAAGCAATGCATGTTGTTGATGCAGACACATGTTGCAAGCTGACAAAGACAGTTGAAGTTATGAGACATTCACAAGAATCAGTGGTAGTTGTTTTGTTTCTAATGTTGTTGTCGTCAATGTTCCAAACAATGTTTGCAGTAGGAGATAGACGAAATGGAAATGAACAGGTGAGACGTACTGTATCATTAATAACTTCACAATTTGATGAATAATTATTACCTAAAAGACACAGTACACTACAAGTCGCACATTACTCAAAATACTCACTAGATATTGTAATATTTACCAGACATTCTAGTAGTGATGTTCCAATAGTACGGCTGTGATATTCCCAATATATTTTCAGATGATATACTGTAGCTATCGCCATCACAGTTGAGAGGACTTATTGTCAGAATAGGTACTGAGCTGTCTGCACCAACTATTGAAAAGCGATCCGAGTCAACAGGTGAAGGCAATCCATTTCTGTTCATTTTAAGCCAGTTTTCTATTTTGGTGGATGGTGGGGGAGTTCCGGATACCTCACAAGGGATTTCAGCTGTGGTATTGGTAAGAAAGCTACATAAGGGATGTTTACAAGATATGGTGGGAACGCCTACAGTCAAGTGAGAGCAAGAAACAACAGAAACAATGACATTTCAAAATGACACAGGTGAATCTTCTTTCACCATACTTCCAAACAGAACTTGAATCATATAGCTACCACCTACTACTAGAGCTCCACCAGCAAAAATAAAGAAACATTGTAGTTGAGATGCGTTTTGAGAGACTTGATTGATACTCATAGTGAGCGAAGATTGTTTTGCAGTAAAGTCTGATCGCACAGTAAAACCAGGAATAGGCTGTAAGGCAGGCACAGTAAATCTAGACGCTCCACTAGCTGGTCTAATGTCCCAAAAGGCTCCCGTTAAGGGTTGGGTTGACGAGCCTTCGTATGTGCAAGTGATAGTAACGTTGCTATTCAGAAGAGCATAGCAACCAACAGGTCCATCACTGATTGTGACGTAAAGTCCATCTACATGCAATTTATCCATACAGATCGTATGCCATAACCAGTACAGTTTACGATGAGCTTATACCTACCGCAGCTGCGGGTCTCGGTGAACCCATTTTCCAGGAATGACAACCACATGAAAAGTAAAAAACTAACAAGGAATACTTGTGATAGCATGACAAAAGGTCAGGTGACTGCTTTACTAAAACTTCCCGTATTTAGTTCTCTGACAGCACACACTCATTGTATAATGTAATTTGCTTTACGCTTGTTTACTAGAATTATTTAGTGCCGCGTGGATAAATGAATGGATGAATGAATGGATGAATGAATGGATCGACGGATGGACACTAAAACTAACTAGTATGCTGCAGCACCTAGCAAAATGCTGAGAGAGATTAGCCAGTCTTTCTGTTTGACTAGAAAGGTGCTTGTTTCATACCCACTGGATTGGCCCAACATCTTTTTTGTATGCAAAGAAGTCACCTCAGAGCCAGGTTGTTGCATTATATTGTCAGATGCATGGTCACATTGTAATTATCACATTGACTATTACTTGCAGAAGGCCATTCTATCCTTGCTGTTTGGGTTAACGTCACTTGAGAGTTCCTCAAAACTATTGTTTATGTTCGGCGGACAGTAAATTTATGGCAATATCTGTCATCAAGGGGTTTGCAAGTTGGCCTCCATCATTCCAGCCTCAGAGCTGACACCAAACGGCAGGTGGAAATGCAGTTTAAAACTGGCAAGCTTTTGGTGGTGATAGCCACAATTGGCTTTGGCATGGTGAGAAGTCTCCATTCCATACATGTACAGAACAGTTTCAATGGGTAAAGTAGACTAGTAGATTGATCTCCAAGTGTTGTTGGCAGAGCAGTGATATTCCTGATGTTAATATGGTACTGTAGTAAATTTGAGATTACCATATAATATTGAAGAGTGGTTTCAAGTAGGTTGTTGCCACTCTTCAAGTAGGTTGTTGCACTTCTAGTGTGGTAACATTTGCAATCATTGCTCTGGTGCAGATGATAGGAAGAGCAGGAACAGATGGCCATAAGTCAACTGCAGCCATTATGTTTCATCCCAAAGAACTTAGAAACAAGACCAACGACACGTGTGAAACCACACGGACCTTTCTATACACACGTGACAGCTAGCGCACGCGATGTAGCCACCTAGCGCGGATGAGGACTGGACAGGAGCCTACTCTAATGCATGGTGTATTTTGCTTCTTGATAATACATACATTATCATCTTATTAGTAAAATCCAGAACCGCCACTAGTACGTACTACCATATACACTGTAAATAATATTATATACTTGTGTTTATATGTATTTGTTTACAATTATAACAAATTTTTTAGAAGTATGATAGGTTTAACTTTGTGAAGAAATTTCGTTGTGTACAACTAATTTGATATCTGCACTCTACTTTGAGATTAGATATTAATTTTTAACGAAACCATTATTTTGACATTATTGAAAGTCGATTTCGTTTGAACCGTGCACATGTACCAACAGTGGCGTAGCCAGGAGTTTCTTGGGGGTTCAGTTCGTCCCAATATTTATGGGCGTGGTTGACAATCTATTTTGGTTTAGTCTACTGGAGTGGTCTTATGTACATAACTATACAGTACCGAGATGATACGGTGCTAATTAATTAATTAGTAAATGTAAGTACATTTAAGTCAGAGACGCCGCAAGACAAGAATTGTACCGTTCCGCTTGTCTGCATCACTATATATATATGCATCCTAGTTCGTAACTCAATCTAATAAAAGCATTATTTGTAGTTGTGCAAAGACGACATTTAATTAAGTATGCGTACACGAGATGGTCGTGTAGAAGTTAATTATTATAATTATCAGAGACTTCAGCTAAAGTTTTGATAGAAAGCTTAGAGTTTCTGTATTCAATTCTTACCGTCGGGCTGACGTCCAGGATCAACCACTGTCTCGTACGTTGCCCGGCATCGTGATGTACTCTACGCAACAGTGTGTGACCGCAGGCCAGGCGCTGTAATGTCAGTGACCTTAGATACCCAGTCGTTGAGGTGCTTGCGCCACAAGATCCCGGATACTCAATCAATTCTTGCTCTGCTGCTATTCATGATATAAGAAACCTTTTAGTTTTGTTTTGTTTATCTGTTGTCGCATATTCCTTATGCAAGAATTTATCACTGACGTATTGATTCATCATTCGTGATGACCTGGACTGGTTTGTTTTATTCGTTGTGCAGAAAGAACGTCAATCCGTAGGATGCCTCAGTAGTGAACTAGCATAGATGCACGAGACACAATCAGGCTATGCATGGAGCGGTACCGCACAACGGCATCTCGTGATCAATTTTAATATTACAATGTGATTACGGTCACAAGTCAGAGTCTGCATGGTCAGTACTGTGTTGGAGGATGGCAACGATGTCGCCAGAATTTCATGGTTGGGGGGCCAGGCTACCAGTAGACATCACCTCAATTAATTAATGTAGACCGACTACACAGAAATAGGCTATACATGGGATTGATTTGGACTGTTGCATGATGATGATGATGCCTTCATTTATTGTAGTCATGTACTGCAGTAACTATCACTGTCTAGAATGTCTAGGCTAATTCAGCGAGCACACCTCAACGCAATATCAAGAAACAGTTAGCCATGCATCCGGACGCGAAAAATCCTAGCAATGGGCTACTACAGGTACCCTCCATGCAAGGGTATGCATAAAATTTTCCAAAGGAAAGAGGAAGTATGGATTTAGTTTATTCATATCTGTTCACCAGAGCCAAGGATATCGCATTGCAAGGCACACACATTCTCTATTCCGACGAGGTACGCAAGGAAACATTATTCCAAGGAGAGACTCTGTGCTCAAGCCGTGATTGTTCAGAGGGAAACTTCAAAGAGGGTTGATGAGTAATGTCATCCATACCCCTGCCTAGCTGGAGTGTAACTGCATAGAATTGCCCAATGTATACAGGCGATGCTCGGACCTACCCAGTCACCGTGTTACGGAAATCTCTTACAAAACAATGCTTAGCTACTTTTCCAGTGCTGGTGCTCGAAAGAGCCAGGATAACACCTCATACAATCTTTTCTTTCCAAGCACATCAGCCCACCTTCCTGCAATCCTGTCAGACTAAGATCTTTTCGATGGACTAAGCACACCAGAGAATTGCAGTGAGCGCGCATTATTCTGGAAACGCCAGTGCAACTACACACAAGACCGTCAACCAAATTCGCACAGTCAACAAGGAAAGAGAGGACAGTATACAGATAACCACGCAAGTACATCCATCGACGATACTTACCCATATCACACACGCGCGCTCACACACACGCCGTTATCCCATTTTAGTTTCAGCAGTTTTCCAGCAATCACGGTCACCTCCACTGAACTACGCGTACAAATAAGTCAACAGCAAACTAAAACGCCCTGCGCTCTCAACAGAAAATTATAAAAAAAACTCCTGAAATAATGGCTGTGGCAATAACTACATTATTCCCAGCCTTTCTACCAACTTGAGAGTCAGCTGCACACACGGAGAATAACACTCAACGAGTAAAATCCATCAAACCAGTAGCAACCACCACATGGCAACAACTTATTTTTCTGCTAACTGCAGATGTCACCTCACAATCCCCTTAAACTACGGGCCCACACTGACTCCTACAAATTGACCTACAAATAGAGATGCTCATAATGGAACGTGGCACAAAAACATGCCTTAATTGACGGACATCTAAAAAGCGTAATAAACGGATGATAAGCAATAACCATCGTGTTTATCAAATGGGCAAGAGAGGCTGTGGTTGACAATATCTTAAAACACTGCCAACTATTCTAGCGGATATGTACATCAATATGGTACACATATGGATCTTGTTTATACAACTCGTGTTATCAAACTACTCCCAGTTGATCACATATGCACATCTATTTCAGGGGTTAAACGCGTGGCGTGATCTTCAATCTGTACGTAATCTCGCCTTTGATGTTTCAGTTCCTGATAGGAATACAATACTCTAGACAATACTCATAAGCTCAAGTTCCTCAGACTGTTGTTAGTGTTGATCAAATCCACCAGCACATGATCGCTCTCTAAGAGTATACTGTAATACAGTGAGTTGTCAGTAACGAACAAGAATGACTTCAGTTGTTCTTCTCTCAGTTCTCTGCGTGGAAATCATAGCCAAAGCATATCCAGCTTATGCTGATTTGTCAAGTGCTGGTACTCAACATCAGAAGTCTTCCACAAGAACATCGTGCAATCTTTCATCTATATTCCAGGTTTTCCACCATGGTAACTGTTCGGTTCAAGTCTCTCTAAGCGAATGCTCCGGTCAATGCCACAGCAAAACACAAGCCTATAGATCTACGAAAGATGGCACAATCAACGTACACTTAAAATCGGATTGCCAATGCTGCCTCGCTCCAAAACATCGCACAATATCTGTGAGGAAGTACGTCCACTGTCCCAACGACACATTCATTCTTCACGTGCAGGAACCACTATGGTGTGAGTGATCACCGGCTTCTAGTCGTAGACTCTAGAGATTGAGAACAAGTTACAAGGTTTGTTAACGTTAGAAACCAGTAGATAAAGCAAATGCTAGATATGTTACTCAACTGACTGTGTATAAGTAGCATGTCAATACAATAGCAATATTGACACAACCTGTTGTAAGACTAGACCTCAACCTCGAGTTTTGCCATGTCCACATCCCTTTTTTACAACAGAAGCAATAATTAATAATGACTACAACATACTTCTGACCTACAATGCTGCCACAGTATGAGAAAGATCATCAATCTCATTTGTAAACATGTAAATTGTATAACGTTCTTTTATTAATCAGTGCCTTGTATCAGTTGTTGTCATCACAACTAACTACAAAACAGTGTGATTGCCCAATTACTATCAATTATCATTAATCTATTAATAGTCTTTGTTGTGATTGTATATCTAAGAGTTTCAACAAACTGTCAGTGAACCTTGATAAGCATGGCCACAAGCTCCATCAGTGCATCTAATATGATGAGTACAAGTTTGTAAACTCACTAGGGTATCAGCAGTTGTTGAGTTGGGCGTACCTGCATGCAGCCATGAATCAATAATTTAGGATTCTATTAATGTGCTTGAACCATACTGTGATTTCGAATATCTGCAAAAGTCGTGATTAGACAATCAGTTTCTTAATTAATTAATTAATTAATTAACCATCTCAAGTACACATAAACCAAGTTTTAGTGCAATGTTGCTTAGTAGTTGTATGTTTGAAATAGTTCTTTAGTGAGAGTAACGATAACTGGCATGACATGGGTCCACTCCTGTTGTGTTGTGTTATGTGACAAATGCAACCATATCAATTTACAAATATTCCCAAACGTAATGTATCCCCTTATATTCAAACGTACATTAGAAAATATCATAGCTAAACGAATAAGCCTGCTTCAAGCCTCACACTGCCAATATGCCAGGAGTAACGCGCGCTAGTGAATTATATTCAGCAGAAATAATCATGTACTATAGCAGTAGCCTAGTAATTGACCAGTTTTCACCGTTTTCGGTAACGTGCACTGATACGCTATGCATACCATTTAACAGCAACTCCCTAGATTAGCACCCATACACAAACACACGCTTTGTATGCAAACATAATGACGTTGCCGTTTCATCAGTACACTAGACTGCTTACCTACTTTCAGTGGTTCCAAAAGAAAACGGCAAAAGTCGCTATAGTCTGCTCTAGACAACGCTATTATCGTTCCAAGTCCCGTATCTGACGATGTCCCGTAATCGGTACCGTAAGTCCCGTATTCGACACCACTGGTTCCCGTATACGGTACCATATAGTTGGCAGCGTAATATCGATGGCCCACGACAACTAAACTTTGCTCGATTCTACTACAACTGATGGTGTATTGATAAATGACTCTGTTTTGTAAATTTGCCCCGGTTTGTACCCCTAAAGCAACATATACTCAGTCACTTAGATACATTGTATTACCCATGCGCACAACATTCAAATTTGCAAAAACATTAAAAACGCACATAGTAATCAACAAGAATTCTCAATAAAATTAAATGTGCCATATTAACCTAATCTAAGTCTACTTGAGATGGGCTCCTACACACTAAATGCATTTCTAAAAAGAAGAATCAGCATATACTGCATACACATGTATTCCTTGTCTCAAAGTTCCAACTAAACCTTCAATTTTTAGTATCAATGTAAAATGTTCAATTAAAAATTTACTTTATTGTTAATGATGTCAATTATTGTTGTTTATATGTCAAAATATTGGCTCTCACTATTATTCTGGTCTACTGTGTCACATGATTCAGGAGACGACACACTGCCAATTGCTATTTCAACTTTATATTTATGGTGTAGTAATAATGATCCTACGAGCGCAAGTTTGTACCTACAGTTCACGTGTGTCAATGTCCCAATGTTACATCATCACTCAAAATTATGGGGAAGAGTCGCGACAGAGATCAGAAAGAAGTTGTTCATGTTTGCAAAAGACTCAAAACACACATGAGCCGGGTCCTAATAAGGCCTTACCTAATTCAATGCATCGTTGGACGTGCTATTAAAAAGTTCGAAAAGAAAACTTGTTGCTTTCGCTCTAGACTCACGCGGTTAACAAACGCCGAGGCATCAAAGTAGCACTCCAGTGTTCCGTGAGACGTTCATGATGACGTCGTTAATGCCACGCCCGCAGGAAAGGTCTGAAATCCGTCATCAATTTAAACCACAGAGATATGTTGACGTCATCACCACGTGAATGAAGCATCATGCGATTTGGCGCGAATGAGGTTGCAAGATGCTAACCACTTCTTGCCGTCTGTTGTGGCTACCCTGCCACGATAAACATGAGAATGAGGCTATCCATGCTAGATAGATTCCAAACTCTATGAAACAGCCACCTATTTATAGCTAGAGTCATACATCAATTATCGGACACTCCTCAATATCGGACACTGGCGTACGAAAACTAGACATGAATGTAGAGAGTAGTCACACGGTAACACGACGTGCTAGATGCAGCTTGATCACTTGGCGTATTGCTGTTCACGGTGACAAAATAGAAATCCCGCTCCATTTTTCGTCTATCGGACACGCCCATCAAATACCGGACAGTCGCCGGTTTTTGCTTTCGACAGTACCAAGAAGTTCACTGTCTGCACTTTGAAATAATAGGTACAGTGACTCGCAGTGATGCTCATGCTCTTCAGGGAGATGCAATTGAAAGAGGGCGGATCTTGTTCTCTATTATCGGACACCTGCTTTGCTTCATGCGAGTGCACTATAGGAGAGAACCGTGAAGGATTGTGTTAATGTTGACTGCAGACGTCTACTAGATGCCCACCGAGCACGAAAAGTCTTTGACTCGTCTCCGTATCAAACAAAAAAGTATTTGGAGAGAAAATTAGATCTTGAAATTACTCCTATAATGCAGGTAATAATAGAGGCGAGGAATTGACAACTACGATTGTAAAAAGCAATGTTGTAGATGTCAAGGCGACGTGTGGTATGACGCGGCGGTAGAGTCTGGCTACACGAGGCTATATATATATATATATACACACACACTACCGCCGTCTTTAATTTTTTCGCGAACGATAGCGATGATCAGGACATGCTAGATGAAGGAGGGCTCTAAATGTTCTCAGTCTATCACATGTAGATTCATTCATTTGTTTGTGGACGGCCATATCTAGCTAATTCTTTTGATACAGAGACGATTCAAAGGCTCTTTATGCTCGTCGAGCATTTACAAAACACAATTCATCGCGATTCTCGCCTATTTGCACTCGCATCAAGCAAGCTCGGGTGTGCGATATTAGAGAACACGATCCGCATCTCTTCTTCAGCTTCCTGAAGAGCAACGTGCAAAGTTGCCGATCTGTTGTTATTACTGCGAGTAGAAGAGACGTGTACCTATTATTTCAAGGTGCAGACAGTGAACTGTAGTACCGTCAAAAGCAGAAACCGGCGGCTGTCCAATATTTGATGGGCGTGTCAGATACGGGAAAACCAGCGAACGTCCTATTTTGTCACCGAACAGCAATACGCCAAGTGATCAAGCTGAATCTAGCACGTCGTGTTACTACTCTCGCATGCCTTAGAAACAAGAAATCATCGTCTGGTTTCCGTACGCCAGTGTCCAATATTGGGAAGTGTCCGAAAATTGATGACTCTACGTAGTGCATGGGTTGGGATATCTTACATATATTTATTATCCGACAACGATGTTGTACCGCCAAATTAAATTTGCCAATATACTCTTACGAATTTACTGTCAATATTTAGCAAACCGCCAAAATAAATTCCCGCCAGTGTTTCATCTATAAGGTATAGTACATTGGCTGTGTGAAACAGTTGAAGTAAAGATGGTGGGGACAAATTTTCTCACTTTATATGTTGGCCATGATATTGAACAAGATGTCAGGTTACAAAATTTTGAATAATGAAATGGCGTGCTGCAGTTTTCAATTTGTCTAATTATTAATATCTAACATGATAGGTTTCCAACACTTCAACAACCACCTTATCAAACAATAGAATTTCGGCTCAACCAAAATTGCAAAATGTTGCGCAAAAAATCTAAAGTATACTAAAACTTTCAAAGATTTATAGTTTTAAAGAACATTGAAATGATAAAATTAAACGATGACAAGGGCACAGACCCGCTTGTAACCCCTTTCAAACGTCCAATCTTGCTGTTAATTATGAATCAAATCCTTAACACATTTGTAGCAGTCGTAAACACAAACGAGTATTTTTTCTAATGCTGTTGCAACACGACTACAGTATCGTGCGTTCTGTGCTAATATTAATGTATTGAGTCAGCGTAAACGCTTTGTAAGTGATGGTATTTACGAACTAACACGCAATTAAGAAGCAGATGTCATTTAAGAACTAACACTCAATTTCATTTCTGTGAATTTGAGAGGAATACCGTCCTGCCAAGTAGACCAAACGATCCCACGGTTGTTAGTAGACTTTTCATTTTTTAAGTACAGACCATTCAAGTTAGATGAATGACACCACTGGTACCACCATGCTCCCTTCCAGTCAACAGCACAATTGCCACTTGACCCATCGTTGTTGTCGTATGAAGGGTCGTTGTCAGCGTCTTTAGTGGTAAATTTCATTCCTTTGTGCTTACTCAATGAATCTCCTGCGTTCCCGTTGTAAGATTCGTAGCTCAGCAAGTACTTACTGTTTTTGTCTCCTATTTTGAATCCTTTGTATTTGGCATAAACTCGACTGTCGTCAAAATCCATCAGGTCTACACGAAGAAGAATCTTTGCTTGTTTTGTCAATCTGTGTATTTTGTCTAATCCCAACCAGAATTCTCCGTTCAAGTCTCCAAATCCGTTTTCATAGTCAGACCAGCCGCGGTAGAAGTCAACAGAACCGTCCTGGCGTCTCTGAAACACTGTCCAGCCACCACCGTCTGTCGACATATCACAGTACACTTGAAACGAGTCCAATCCATCTCCAAGGTCTAAAGTGTACACGCCACTCAGCAGTTTTCCTAACTGTTTAGCCTCTTGACAACTTGTGTAACGTCCGTTTTTCTTACTTGTGCTTTCTGTTTCATTCCCTGCCTTCTGTGACTGCAACTGATTGACTATTGCAGTCACATTTGATAGTTTTTCTTCTATCTCCTCCAGCCGCGAACAGCAGTTGCAGTAGCATTTGTTCTCTGGTGCTGGTCTTCCAGGCGGACCTGCTTTCCCACGGTCTCCTTTCTCTCCTTTCATTCCCACCATTTTTCTCGACATCAAACCATTTGACGTACTATTCCCTCTAAGGGAAACTTGCACATTGATTTGTGCAACAGTCACGCTGTCTTCACTGCTGTCACCTTTCACTCCACGCGAAGCGACGTGTGTGACAAACATCAACAATAGCAGCAAAATCCCAATTGGTCGATTCGGAATCATTGTGATTATCATCATCCAACTGTATGTCGGTGGTGCTGGTGGAGTCACATTTATAGTTATCGTGGATCTCGACCAATTTTCGTACTACTCACCTCTTGACCGTTTTCTCCGTTTATTACCAATCATGTATGAGCTCACGCAGACGCCCACTCACAGAACAAAAAGCTGTAAGCGCGGATTTGCTTGCTAACAAGTTGCAAGTCGACGTCATGAATTGCTTGCCCGCGTACTCTATCTACCGCTAAGCAGACAAACCCGCAATTTAGATAACTTAGCAAACGCTTTGCTTTCTGTACCGTATTCTGACTGCCGTAACTTTCAGGTAGAATGACGTCGACGTAACGAGTTGTTGTTTCTGCCAAAAGGGCTCTCATCACAACACTTGGGGCTAGGTGACTCGTTTTTGCCCAAACAGAGTACACCGTCCTATAATACGCCAACCCACGCTTCCGTCTGTCTGGATAGGAATATCTGTCTGTCTGTAATGCGCCAATCGACACGACGCCGGTCTCGGATCGTCGCGAAAATGGCCGGCCAGGTCGAGTTCGGCCGTCCGAGACGAACGGTCGAGTCGGATTTCGCCCGGACTGCCTCCGACGGCCAGAACGGAGACTTTGGCGGAATGAAATGAGATGCGCCGGAGTTTGTTTGTTCATGTAAATAACCGAGTGGATGTGACGTGCGATCTCCATGCAGCCACTGTCATTCTACACAACTGCTAAAGTGCAAGATGCGCCCGCTGCAGTCGGCTCACCGGGCTGATCCTGCTTGCGTGCGTGCGTTCGTGTGTAACTGAAGGTGCGTCTTCTTTGCGGAAGTGGCGTGTAAAGCTAACATTTAGATTACTACCGCCCAAAGGGCGGGGTAGGGGATGTGAGGTGCACTTACCAGCCACTGTACGCTATTACAATTTACGCGCCCGCTGCAGTCGGTGCGTCTTCTTTGCTGCATGACGTGTAGCGTAGGTAGTGGATGGGATGCTAGGAGACAGAACTCTCACTCGAGTGAATACGCACGGGTAATAAAAGACAACGAAACACGTACCATTACACACAACAGCTGTCTCAGACACCGACCGCACACTCTGTCACAACACTCCTCAAATAATTAGACTAAGCTATATCCAGTCTAGCCTCTTCACAGTCCCTCTTAACGCGCGCAGACTAGAGGTTAGTCCCGCCCCACTACCTAAGCGCGTTAATTAAGAGGGACTGTGAAAGAGGCTACGTCCAGTCACTAAACAGCTATATACTGTACTAACAAGTCCGGAAGTACAACAACAACAACTCATACACCACTACACGTGCTAATGTGTGTATTGACTCTTCATAACTCATTTTCAGGCTATGCTAATTTTACAAATTTTGTTCGACACACTTCATGACACAACGCTGTGTAGCTATGTATGTCTGACGTGCTGTAGTCGTGCCAGGTGACGCATGAAGATCAAAGTGTCTCTTAGCAATTTAAATAAGCGTGGTATGGCTGTCAAAGATTGAAAGGCATAATAGAAATAAAAATAATATTTTGAACGTTTCCCCCCTCTAGCATAAAAATCATTTTCGGTCTAACTAGACATCGAAGGACTGAAATTATGCCAAAGGCTGGTAAGAAACCTCTTTTTCAAATCCGTGGCTATACGTCCCTAGGCTGCTAGTAGACGCTTTTAACGTCAATTACGACTCATATATCCTTGAAACAATTGTAGCAGGCGCAAACACAAACAAACTTTTATTTTATCTGCTGCTACTGCAACTCGACTTACAGTATCGTGCGTTCTCTGCTAATATCAATCTTTCTTATAAGTAGCAGTAGATGTCATT
Organism: Corticium candelabrum; assembly: GCF_963422355.1. Taxonomy (NCBI): domain Eukaryota; kingdom Metazoa; phylum Porifera; class Homoscleromorpha; order Homosclerophorida; family Plakinidae; genus Corticium; species Corticium candelabrum. The sequence goes on along the minus strand of NC_085087.1, from coordinate 5,662,451 downwards.
TACAAACTAACACGCAATTTCATTTCTGTAAATTTGAAAGGAATTCCGTGCTGCCAAGTATTCCAAACGATTCCACTGGTGTTAATAGAATTTTCATTTTTAAAGTAGAGACCATTCAAGTTAGAATGATAACAGCTACTGTACCACCAAGTTCCTTTATAGCTAGTGGCACAGTTGGCACTCCACTTGTCATTGTCGTTGTCTTTAGTCGTAAAGGCCATTCCATTGTGCAAAAACAATGTATTACAGGAGTTTCCACTCTATGATGTGCAGGTCAGAGTGTAGTTACTCGACTCATCACTTACCTGAAACCTTCTGTAGTCAGCATGTACTCGACGGCCACTGAAATTCATTAGATCTACTCGAAGAATCTGTGCCTGCTTTGTCAGTCTGTGTATTTTGTCTAATCCCAACCAGAATTCTCCGTTCAAGTATCCAAATCCGTTTTTGTAGTCAGACCATCCGCGGTAGAAGTCGACAGGACCGTCCTGTCGTCTCTGAAACACTGTCCAGCCACCACCGTCTGTCGACATATCACAGTACACTTGAAACGAGTCCAATCTATCTCCAACATCCAAAGTGTACACGCCACTCAGTAGTTTGCCTAGCTGTTTAACCTCTTGACAACTTGTATAACTCTTTAATTTCTTTCTTGGTGTACTTGCTTTTCTTGGTTATGCTTTCTGTTTCGTTCTCTGCCTTTTGTGACCGCAAATGATTGACAACTGCAGTTAAATTAGATAGTTTCTCTTCTATTTGCTCCAGTTGGGAACAGCAGTTGCAGCTGCATTTGTCTCTGGTACTGACCTTCCAGGCGGACCTGCTTTTCCGCAGTCTCCTTTCTCTCTTTTCATTCCCACCATTTTTCTCGACATCAAACTATTTGATGTAGTATTCCCTCCAAGAAAAACTTGCACATTCATTTGTGCAACCGTCACGCTGTCTTCACTGCTGTCACTTTACACTCCACGCGAAGCGACGTGTGTGACAAACATCGACAATGGTAGCAGAAACCTGATTAGTCGATTCAAAATCATTGTGATCATCACAATCCAACTGGTTGTCGATCGCTTGCGCTGCTGTAGTCACTTTTATAGTCATCGCGTTTTGACCTATTCTCGTGCTACTCACCCCTTGACCGTGTTCTCCGCTACTTGTCAATTATGTGTGAGCCCATGCAGACGCCCACTCAACAGAACGAAAAGCGGTAAGCGCGGAATTGCTTTCAAACAAGTTGGAAATTGACGTCATGAATTCCTTTCCGCGTACTCTATCTACCGGTAGACAAACCTGCAATTTAGATAAACTTAGCAAACGTTTTGCTTCCTGTACCGTTGTCTGACGGCCGTAACTTTGAGGTAGAATGACGTCGACGTAACGAGTTGTTTCTCTCAAACGAGCTCTCATCACAACACTTGGGGTTCGATGACTCGTTTTTGCACAAACAAAGCACACCATTAGCTAATAATCATGTTATTTCACCCACTGGGCCAGATCGGCGAAAGATATTTCATTCAGATATCGTATTTGGAAAAAGACGTGGCCACATCACGTGCTCTAGAGAGTCCGTCCTTCACTCCCACAGATTCGTCTAAGGATTTCATTCTAGACCAGACCTCTGATTCGAATTAATTATTTAATATTTATATATCGACTCTACTAATTTTAAAAGCCACACAATGTTTAATTAATTGTACCGCCAGTAGTAGAGCCGTCTGTACATGGGCTTTAAGGAGAATTTGCAAGAAGACCAATTGGCCGGGAACGGGTAAGATAGATGCAAGCGGCAAATCTTCGATCTCTCTCAACATTTCCAAAGAAAACAACGTTCTGAGTGACTCGACCTAAACATTGATGTTTGTTTCGTAACGCACGCTAAGGTAATAGAAACAAACAATCATCATACAAAAGTACCCTCCATTTTGCAACCATGTCAATCAAGTGCACTGTATGTATGCCTAGCGCCATACCACCATCAAGGTTACCTGAAATTTTAATACCAACAACTGTAATACAGCAGTAAAAATATACGGTAAATCTATACAACACAATTGAGCAACTTTTCATTACATTTCAGGTTAGTGTCTGCCATACAAATACGTAGTACAGTAGAGACCTACTAAGCATTACAATTTTTATGAAGATTAGATTATAAACGTTATACAGCCAAAACACAAGCAAATAATATTTTGAACCACAAATGTTCTCGATTACTTATTTTTCATGCACTACACAAATCTTATCCATTAGAAACCCAAAACTGTTGTGGTACAAGCACAGAAATTCTTCTCAATGAATGTGTTTGTTATCAAAGAAGAGTTCAACTCATTGACCTCCATAAAGGTCTAAACAACAGAAAGACATACAACATTCATTCACCTCCAAATCAAGTTTTCTCATTTCAGCATCCCACTCAAGTTCACCGCGTCCCCAGTTAAAGTCATTGCTACCAACTATACCGGCAGCAACAGCAGTTTGGTAATCCACACCAGGTAAAATTATGTTCTCCAAGCGTGCAGCCAAAACATCCACCTGCATAGAACTACGTCTCAAGCGTTTGAAGAATATTACACACACACACACACACACACACACACACACACACACACACACACACACACACACACACACACACACACACACACACACACACACACACACACACACACACACACACACACACACACACACACACACACACACACACACACACACACACAGGCGCACGCGCGCACACACTTGCACATACATACACCCAATGTATATACAAACCCTACCTGGGATTTACATGCATTCACCAACAATCGTAACCGGCTAAAGGCTTCCTCAGTTGTACTGCCAAGAGCAACAAATCCATGATTCTGAAGCATCAGGATCTGTTACGACAATACAGAAAATCAACAACAGCAAATTTCCGTAGCACAATAATGTAAAAAGAGACTTTGCTTTGTTCTCCTAAATCTTGAGCCAACTCTTCCCTTTCATTCTGTGCAACTACAATGCCCTCGTATTTGTGATAGACTACCTCACCCAACTGTACATTAACATAAACACAATCTCATAAGAATTGCACAGTTAGGGTTATGTAATTGTGACTGTGTGTGTGTGTGTGTGTGTGTGTGTGTGTGTGTGTGTGTGTGTGTGTGTGTGTGTGTGTGTGTGTGTGTGTGCAGTGTAAAAAATAGGAAATTATTTGGCTCGGACAAACTAAGGCATTTGTTGTATTATTAAGTCCCGCCCCATTGCAGCCATTTTGCATGTAATTTTTAATAAGCTGTTACCATATGATAATAGCGCCTATATGGTAAAGTTTAGTGCTAAATAGTCACAAGAGGGGATGCCACCAATTATCTCTATGGTGTAATTGAGTTCCAGTGTTTCTTGTTACGTGAGAGTCTTACCAAAGTAATGCATCTACCGAGCTAAGAAAGGGGAACTTTTGTTCGAATGTTGGCTTGTTATTTCATAGCAGTTTGCGTACTCTACTGTTGTTCTCATAGTATTGCGTTGCAAAGAAGGGATTTGGAATAGCAGCACCTACTACGTGGTTTCCATACAAACACAGGTGCATATAATAAACTTAACTGACCCAAAGTGAAAGCGAACAATGTTAATGGACAACTACAGTTGTTCTAGCTGAGATGTCTTTGGATAAATCATGCTAGGAGGCACCTGTGCTCATAAAATTAACACCACTGAAGCCCACGACTAGCTGGAAGACAAGGTTTACACTATCATCTACACATACGGATGGATGCTTTGTCCGGACACTGCCAACACCCCTGTAGTATTTGGTCGGACAAACAACACATTTAGTAGGACATTGTCCTATTTTCCACACTGGTGTGTGTGTGTGTGTGTGTGTGTGTGTGTGTGTGTGTGTGTGTGTGTGTGTGTGTGTGTGTGTGTGTGTGTGTGTGTGTGTGTTAGCGTGGCCGCTAAAGTGGGAACTACGTCATGTAAATGACGTGAGATAATTATTATTATTACAATTATTATAGACTTGCTGAGAAATACATACCAAAATACAAACAAAAACATGATATCGTGTAACAATAAAAGATAAATAATATTACGATCCCTAAAAGAATCATTCACCTGTGTGTGCATGATGCATCGGTTGATCAATCAATTACATAACAACGAGTGATACTGTTACATACACTACAATAAAAAAGAAAATATCAATACCATATGATCAATATCATCATACAAAATTAAATAATTAATTATTCAATTGATAATAATTTCTTACACTGGTGTGTCCATATATTCCATCAGACCAACTGTTCAAATCAATCAAGCGATACAAAGATAGAAGTTTGTTTCTGACAACTATCACGGCTTCGCTATATTTTGATGAGGTCGAACAGTCAAGGTCAGCGCTAACAACAGGAACACCAGGATGAGCACTAGCCATTAGCTACCAGTCAAATCTCAAATAAGATAACCCAAACCAACAAAAGGATGTTCGCAAAAATGCTCAGATGTGCAGCAATGTGTACGCGTAACACACGACGGTCGCATGTACTGGGCTGCCACTCCTACGGATTTTACCGTAGGCTACGGTAAAATGGCCTTCATACTTGCCTACGGATTCCGTAGGCCATTCCTACGGATAAATGCAGCACTGAGCAAACACATACTCGATGATCACATGGCATTTAGTTGTAGGTCTTCCGAAGTCACTCAACGTCGTGCTATCGAACCGTGGTGTGTACTGTACGTAAATTTGTATGTCTAACTTACCTAGTACAATGTACAAACAGTACGAACGTCGATTTCTTTTGCAGTAGTCTAACAGTTCCGGGATGTTCGGGGATGTGAGGTAGTCTCGCGTAGCCAGACCTTTCACTACTTGTCAGGCGCCTAGCGCCTGAGGTGAAAGCCTGGCCACGCGAGGCTAGATGCGGGCAGCGTATCCGGGATAGATCCGATCGTGCATCATGAAACGATGGCTACAGGCCTACAAGAAGGAGTGGGAGAGCGATCCTGTATGCTCTGGTTGGTTAACAGAGTCGAAGAGAAGTGCAGGCATGGCCTTCTGCAGTCTGTGCACTAAGGACCTCAGCTACAAGACTGGCGGTCTTAGGACCTTGCGTACCCACGCAACCTCGCGGGAGCACGTTGCAAGAGTACAACAAAAAAATTCTGGATGGAAAGGCACTATCAAGGCCAGCTTTGCTCCAAAGCAAGAGAACGCTGTTTCGGTAGCTGCAACAAACGCCGTCCTAAAATTGGCATTCTTCTTTGCTGAGCATGACGTAGCTCTTGCAGTGTCTGATCATCTGACTCCACTGCTTCCAATCCTTTTCCCGGATTCTAAGATTGCTTCAGCCGTTTCTGCCGGGCGCACCAAAATGACTGCAGCCGTGCACACCGTTGCTGATAGCATGCACGCACATCTCGTTTCCCAGATGAAAATTGGATTTTTCAGCATCGTTCCTGATGAATCTACTGATATATCAGTGTTTGAACAGGTGGCAGTATCAGCTCGCGTGATCGACACTACAGATGGATTGGTGAAGTCCTATAGTTTGGGCATTAAACCAGTCCCGTCAGCGTCTGCTACCAACATTTTCGGCAAGATTGAAGAAATGTTCAAAGATGATGGTATTCCATGGAGAAACATGATCGCTTATGGATCAGATGGGGCCAACGTCCTGCGTGGATCAAAGAATTCTGTTTTGACTAGGCTCAAGAACGTTCAACCTTACCTGTATTCTATTCACTGCACATGTCATCAGCTCCACCTTTGTGCTCAGGGTGCTTCTAAATGCATACCACCCATAGTAGAAGACTTCGCTAGGAATGTGGCATACTTTTTTGAGAAAAGTGCAAAACGTGTCGCGAGATACAAAGAGTTTCAGGCAGCTGCAAACGTTCCTTCACACAAGCTCATAAAACCGTCCTCTACAAGATGGCTCAGCTTGCATCAAAGTGTATCAAGAGTCTTGGAGCAGTGGGACGCTCTTGAACAGTACTTCACCCAAGACAACGATGTAAGGAACGTTTCAAAAGTAAAGGAGTGGGTTGAATTGATGGCAGCCAAGTCCACTAAAGCCTACCTATACTTTCTGAAGCAATGCTTGCACTGTCATAGCAGCTCAAGTGTGTCAGCTGATTCTTTTGCAGAAAGACTCGTTTTTACTACCGCCTGAAACCTCTTTCCTAGAAGAGACTCTTGTCAACGCTATGAGGGCAGGAAATGCTACGTACGATCAGATGGGCTTGAAGGGGTTTCTGAGTGCATACGATGTTGTAAGCATGGAACCCTCGCCCACCCTTCTAGCTTCGGAGGATTATTTCATACGACCGGGATGTTGGCAGGGGCTAGTAGATTTTGTCTCCGGCAGGCTACGTTCTTTCACTGATGACAAAGTGGTGGCTGGCGTGCTAGTTGTATCACCTTATTCATTTGCAGTGTGCTACCTGCAGGAACACAGCTTGTTCATTGTGTTTGACAGCCATTCACATGGTAACGCAGGTGGCTTGATTGGCAGAGTGCCAAAGAATTTTGCTGCTAAATACTTTGAAGAGTTCCTTGGTCGCCACTATGCACACCTAGAATTTGTTCCTTCTAGTAGCAACAAAGTAGCGCAATTTACAAGCTTAATCGTTAAGGATTTGTGGTAAATAAAACTTTCTGCTGTTCTTTAGTTCTAACAGTTATGGATATATAGTAAATAACTGTTGCTGCTGTTCTGCAATTACGCGTAGTAGCATTTCATTAATACACTGTACCAAGAAAACGTGCAAACAAAAAATGCGTGGGCGCGGTCATTCTAAATTCTAAATTAGGTGGGCGTGGCCGTGCGTCACTGCGCCTACGGATATTTTGCTCTTCCAAGTGTGGCAGCCCTGCATGTAACACCAACAGAGTGTGTTAGCTAACGCGCTCTAGATGGCAACCACTGGTCACACGGTCACATTTCACGGCATTGCTGGCGTTACAACTCAATAAGTAAACGCTGTAAAACTAAAATTCTACAATTAATTAACGCAGTAGGGTTTTACACATAGCAATGTCATACATAGACTGGAGCCAGTCTCTCTCGCCTCTGCCGTTCCCCGTATGATCCTCTGAGGCGGGCCCGGTTGACAATCCGGGGAATGACGAGAGCAAGTCTAGGGCATAACTACTCAAACTGTACCATAAATCTACCTGCCACAAACTACTAATTGCAAAAACCATATCTCTCTTCAACAGCGTAGGATAGTCTTTTTGCATAAAAAGATGCAACTGTTACTACTTTTTCTAGTTAATTAATATTTTTAACATCCTAGTCCTTGATTGCTATAAATGAACTTCACTACTAACTACTAAATAACTAATTAACTAAATGGAATCGCATTCTACTGTTGGTCGCCTTGATTCGCCTTGATTGCCACATTGTACGCTGGATTGTCGACCAAGGGTGATTTTCCATAGCCTGGATTCGTTGTCAGTACGTCGGAGAGAGGAGGAGGGGCAGACACTATCTCGTAGTCGACGACACGGCGCGGTTGTTCTTGTTCGCCTAGTTCTATTTCCACTGTATCAAATTCATTCTCACCTTCTACAGCACTAAACATATTTACATATGAAATACAGTAGTGTGAAGTCTTAATTAACGATACGGAAATACATACTTCAATCGTTTCCGTCGATAGAAAAAGTACACAGTAAGTACTAACAGAATGACAACGAAACAGGACAGTGTACCGGCTCCAACTATTATTCCCACATTCTTCTTGTCATCTGAATGCAAAAGATTGCTATGCATAAAAACTGTTGGTAGATTTGCAAGCGCATGACGCAGTTTGAAAATCGTTAATAAGCAAGACCCAATCCGTATCTATTCCTTAATTAATTGCTTTTATTGCAACTGTATATGACGCAGTGTTTTCGCGTACGCGTGCGTGCGTGCATGTGATTTGCATGATTTTAAGTATCTTTAGGGTATGCATACCTGAATTAGGCCTTGATGTCACTGGTGGACTTGTTGTTGCACGCACTAACACAAAAGAAATTACGTCAAGTTGCAATGTCTACTCAAAAAAAATGACAAGTCTATATGAATTGTATACCGTACTGTGGCGCTGGCTTGCAGTGCATGCAGTTCAGACGTTCGTTATTCACGATTAGTGTATTGCTGTTCGGTTCGGTTGTTTTCTGTATACTGTCACGTTAACAGGCGCAGATACAGAAATTTTTGAAAAAGGGAGTCCAGTTGTATCATTGGCCACGCCCCAAACCAAACGATTATAGACATTTAACTTTAGATTTGAACGAATTTACCATCCATCAAAACGTTAAAGTACGTTCACTTCAATAACACAAAAAGCAAGATTTAGGCTGCCGTGGGCCTGCCGTTGAAGTGGAGGATGTCCTAACCCCAGAACCCCTCTTCTCTATCCGTCTATGCGTTACTACACCTGGCGTGGCGAAGACGAATGGCTGCGTACAACGGCAGCAAGCATCGCTGCATGCATGCGTCCGATTATATGTTGGCATAGATTGGCCAACTTATGTTGAACGGACGGAGCAGTTCATGAGAGGCAAATTGTGGGCAATGACAATTGTATGTATACGTATATCTATGTATCTATATTTACCTAAGTAACGACAATAAGTGTATGTACAGTATGTATGTATTTATCTGAATGCCTGAAACAAGCCTTGATATCACTGACGGGTTTGCTGTTGATCGCACTAACAAAAACGAGATTACATCAAGCCGCCATGTAATCAAACAAAAAGAAAATTAATTAATACGGTGAAGAGTTGCTCTGGATTTCGAATGTGCAGTCCAATCGTTCGCTACAATACAATTGTTGTTCTGTTGTCCTCCGGATGAGGGCCGGTTACAACATTGACCTCGACCTCGAAGTCGTCGTCAATGTCTGACGATGACGTCAACGTCAATATTGTGAACACGCCAGCGTCACCGAAGGTGACTCCGACGTCTCATTGACACTGGAATAATATATAACCAAGTTCTCGGCGGTGTATATAATTCAGAATGGAATTAGCGACGCTCGACTGCAAGAAAGTTGTTGATATTGCAGTTGCTAATAGCCTATTGAAGCAGCAAGAAAGGACAAACGTGAGATGACGAGCCAGCAGCAAAATTAACTGGCAATGTATAGGTGTAGAAGTCGACGATCACCGCACAAACTTAGATCAACGCCTTCTCGTCCACACAAAGCAAATGCCTGCTAACGTTGTGAAAATCTAACACCCACCGGGTGTGTTGGTCTCTATCAACCGCGTGAGTTCTCCATGAACAAAAAAACCATTGTAGTCCACAGCGCGCATAGGTGCATGTGTCTCTCAAGACGCCAACAAACGCAAGCAGCAACAGTAACAGGAAAACCAATTACCTCAGTGAGCATGCACACACAGACAAAGAGCAGCAAAAGTGGAGTGTTCGTGTCTCTAAGTCACGTGACCGGCCCTCCTATTCAAAGTACAGCTGTCAAAAATGCTGTGACTATTGCGTTGATACACGGGCATCCTATCACTTATGCCCCATACAACAGGAGAGCAGCCTCGGAGTTCCTGCCACACTTGCACGCTGCATACACATACACATGCAGAAAACACTCAGTATGTTAATTGCTGCGCTTGGGCTCGTGCAAGTAAAAGTACAGCAGCATCAGCTAATTCTAAGAAAGGCTCTTACTTTTGTTGACCGAAGAGACATCAGGGCTTGCAATGCTTGGACGAAAGGGTTTTGGATTATCTGACTGAGTCATGTTGTGGTGACCTCTCAAATAGCATATCTCTCCAAGAAAATTCTTAGGTGGACAATGACAAGTAGTGTCCTTTTTAATAGCAGCATGAGGTGCTATACACAAACTACAAGCTAAAGTAAATACCACAATGCTTAAACAAACCAATATAATTACCTGGAACACACGACCCATTATACCATTTCTTGCAGTAGCAACGATAACCCATAGTATGAATGTTAGAAAGACTAAAACATGAGGCACTCCCACATGATGAATTCTGACAATCATCTGCAAACAACATCAATAATAAAATCGATTTGTAAATAGTAGAACACATGACCACACCAAGACGAGATTCAGACACCATTTTTGTGCTGTAGTAAAAGGTAATAGCATATGAGCTTGACAATTTGCTTTCCTCGCACGTCTCGCCCACAAGTCTTACTCTAAAGCCAGTACAGTTGGCAATCGCAATAGCAAATGCTGAAGATGGTAAGCAGTTCGTAGCTTCGACAATAAATTCTTCAGTATTACCACTGTATTTGTAAACTTGAAGTGACATGTCAGGTGGTATAGAAAAGGCTATTGGTAGAGCAACGTCACGCGTTGTTCCAAAAATTTGTTTCCACTCGTAACACACGTAGTTAGGGCTAGGTCCAGATCCCTGATTAGATGTAGTTGAATTATCCATTCCTCGCCAATAGTCATAAGAAACTAAAGGTAAGTCATCTAGCAAAGCAATCAATGCAAGATTACGCACAACAGTAAAATATTAGAATAACTAACTATAAATCTTGAGGAAACGATCGAGAGCCTTTTACAAAACAACGTGTACATTTAAATTCACTGCACTGCAACGCCGCTTCTTATCGATATGTCAAACTGGTGAGTGGTGCGAATTGGCGTCTAACAATTAGAGAAGAACGACAGAGCTGCCACTCAAGCACTCTACTGTAGACAAAGACAGCAACGCAACAACTACATGTCCTTCCAAAACATTTCCTTGTGAAAGGGGAATGTCACATTAATTAATTGTATAAAATGTTAATGAGCTGTAGATATATATGTTTAAGCGTTAATCTAAAAATAGAATAAATGGCGGCAGGAATGTCTGGAACCAAGCACTTCGTGGCGATGACGCGGAGTGTCAAGGTACGAGGCTATCACATTTCAATTAATTAATTTGACTAGAAATATTCCCCAGCTGCTCATTTGTGCAGGCCATGGACTACCGTACGGTCCCAAGATAAATTCACATGCATGCACTTTAGTACGAACAACAAGTGATCACAACAAAAGCATGCGTGCATGTGTTTACATCGTTCAGCACTTAACAATGTAATAGATTACTCAATTACTATACCAACAAAAATAGGCAACGTACCAACGACCTCGTTCTCATATATAGTTACTAAAACAGAACCCGGCCATGCATGCACTTGCGCAAGTTCGCAACAAACAGTTACCAAACACCAAACTCGAGATGTCCCCAAATCGAACCAAATCAAACATCAAAAAGGACGCTCGAAAGGCAAACGATCCGAGAATCGTCGGATATTACCTAGAAACGCAACGCCTGCGCTCACACTAGAGTACGGGATTTATTTGCAACGTTGACACTTTATGCAACGAAACGTCCTTGCCTCGTCTTACCTTCAGTCGTTCTAACACGATAGACGACGACACTGATCAGACATGAGAACAGTAGACCAACCGACATCATATCCGTAAGAAGAATCTGCGTATGTTATCATATCTACAGTGTATCTAGCCTATGCGTCCATGCCCTTAGTTCTATTACAGCTAATCGAATTATCAAAAAATCCTGGTTATTCTGATGAAAAGAGCCGTTGCTTTGATGCTTTAGATTCGAAGTTCTGACTAAAAGCCGTTTCATTACAAATGAAATTGTCATGGAGTCAGTAAGATCGTCATCTTCGGTGGTATGTCTATGATACACTGTAGAACAGCATTACCGACAGACTACATATTATCGTTATAAAAGCTCGTAACCAGAGATGTTTATAGATTGCGCACCACGTCTACCGCAGTCTTGCAGTTTACTGGACTGAGGATTGGCAATCTGGGAATGAAGTAGGCGGGGAGACTGGCTGTTCGCTTTCACTTTTGCACGAAAGTGGCTAATATGAGATTGCGGTTGCAACACGTTTGGTTCTTGCGTCCTATTAGCTAATAGCCTCGCAAGCCAGACTCTTTCGCGCAGTCGGTGAGCTAAACCCACGTGAATCACGCGAGGAGGAGGAGCTTTCTGCCGGAATTTTCTCCAGCGCGTGAAGAGCCTGGTCGCTTTCGAAATCGTCATACTCCGGATCTGGTTTTATAGCTTAGATAAGGCTAATTCGATTTTCTAAAGAGCTCGTTAATGTAATTGCGTTTGATACATGAAGTGCAGACAAGCTCTCCGCGGAGAGCGCTTGAACACTAAAGTCACTGACGCTGTTGATGAACAAAGTGCTGGTGAATAATGAGCCCAGGAATGGCTTACATGGAACTGGTCCAGTGAACCTATACTCTCCAGCAACGTTTCTTTCTCTGAACTCATCTGCGGGTTTGAAATCGACGTAACGTAGCAGTCACACCATTCTTGCGAGTCTACTCTGACATCTAGTCTGTGCCAGTGGGGGGAATTGGTGTGAGTACTGCCGACCAGGTTTCACTCAACAGTCATCAAAGCAGTGGCACACAGCTTGTTGACCTCTCCAGACGGAAACGCAGTTCACCTCGTGATCAGATGGCGTGTATTGCCAACGCAGGCTATCTGAAATAAACGTGTGACAGTACTTTCGACCTAATAGCAAGCAACTCTTTTTAAGATATTGGCTTAGCTCTGAACTGGTAAACATTTAGACTAGGCGTGGATAAACAGAAGTGCAGTGGACATACCATATGCAGGGGCGGATACAGGATTTTCGGATGGGGGTTTCATGAGATCGCAAAGGTTAGGATTAGTCACGACTCCAGATATAAATTAGCTATTTAATCATCTATACCATAGAACGGAAATCTTCTTTAATTAATGAATCTACAGTACCGGACAATTTGAATAGATTTTGCAACCCTACATGTCTTTCATTAGACAGGCAAATGTTACCGCTCTTTCTTTTCTTTCTAAAAAAGGTTCTATAGATCGACATATATGGTTTCATAAAATTGTGATGTTGTGACCATCAAATATATTTTGATAAGATGGAAAATAACTACTTTGAAACATTATCATTGCAATGAGGTAACGAAATGGTGGTGTTAGAGCTGGGCCAATTAAAAAGCCAAGGTTTGATTTCAACCATCACTTTTAGCCTTCAAGTCCGGAAAGAAATTTGGGGCACGGCTCATACAGAGCCGCATCCGCCACACCGTTTTCCCTGGCTGCAAGCCTGAAATGCCTCGATTTTACAGAAAGCAGCCTTCGCAAGGCTTTTTGAATGTCTTGCCAACTTGAAGTCTGAAAGGGCTAGCTTCTTTCAAGCGACGACTTTGTAGGGCAGCCGAACAAAGGTATGTCAACTGACGATGTGTAGCCGTTCAGCACGTTCTTTCATGTGCTGAATTGGCGCATTGTGTCCGATGTTCGCGTTTAGTAGGATACAAAAAGAGTGTGAGTACCGTACGACTCACTCATACTGTCCGACTGCTGGTACGCGGTCATCGCCGCATGATGACGTCACATAAAATTTAGGGGGTTCACAGCCTCTAGATCCGCCAGTGATATGTTGAGGAAGTGTAGAGTTGACTCGTAGTTGCATGTGTTGTGTACTACATACCACTTGTTTCAACGCATGGACTCTGAGCACTACATACACTAACCGCGTACAATACATGAGTTCATTTCTCAAACTACCACGCTGCAGATTGGTGATATTACATGGCTGAGCTGTATATATATATATATATATATATATATATATACAGTACTGTGCAAAAGTTTTAGGTCACCCTGGTTACTTCACTAATCTGGAGGAAGAAAGTGGACTACAGTCAACAGCTACAGCTTTATTGTATCACAAACAACAAAAAACATCTTGCATACTACTCACAAGTAATCTTTTAATCTTAGAACTACATTTTCATACAACCTTAGAACAATATCTGGGTGACCTAAAACTTTTGCACAGTACTGTATATATATATATACGTACTAGAAGCGAACGATGATGTCAACTACGCACTTCAGTTGTCATATAATTAATAGAAAAAGACACGAGGAAAGTTAGAAAAATAGAAGAAAGACAAAGAAAAAAGTGAAACAATCTGATCAGCAGGTAGATTCTAAAGCAGACTATACCAGGACTATGTACATATATACTAAATTCCGTTTCAGAATTAAAGTCACCTCTGCAGTCACAACCGAGAATGAGCTGCTGACGCGTAACCGTAGAACGGAGTGAGCTTATACGGGTACTGTATCATTGGAAAGCTATATGTTTGCTTTATTCAATTAAGCGCGCATCTCATTTGTAGAATGCTTTAAACAAGAGTGGCCGAGTTATATAAAGATTCCAGTAAAATAATGAGATTAAAGGTGGAGTCTTGTCAATCGTTCTAATTACATACCTACCCTTATTACATTGGTATGTTGCCTTAAATAATAACTAGAAACAATTTGAGAATGCAATATGAACGCTAAGTACAGTCAAGACTCTCTATTGCTTTCTACAGCACAGTCGGCTTTGTTCTGCGTAGTTTACTGGCAATTAAGGTATTGGACACGCGGTAATGAGACCGCTACAACAATTGAACATCCGGTACATTATAGAGTGTTAGGTTTCCTAAGCCACTCCCCATAGACAGAGATGACTTTAATTCTGAAACGGACTTTAGATCCATGCCCGTCCTTCGTACGGGTAAGATACTGACGGAAGAGACGCAGTCTAAGCGTGTTACACGTCATGTAAAATCTTTGTTGCGAGGTCCCGGATGTGGTCAATGAATTCGAATCTCGTCTTCGAGCTTTTTTGATAGAAGTCGACATACTCTCTGTGTAGCGCTTAGTACAGAAACAGGAGCTTGGATTTGGTGCAAATATAATCAGAATTTGGAGAGAAACGAAGGGGCTACAAGAGTAAGTTCAATCGGCAAGAAATATTTGATTGTTCGAAGCTTTGCGAAAGACGACGACATGTACAGTCTACGCAGGACTGGTGTGGGCGTGTGTTTGAATAAACTGGAATGTGTAGAGTTTGAGTAATCGAGAGATTTTACCCGGTGCGTAACTTTCTAAATTGATTTATGCAAACCTTAATTCTCTTTGCGTGCCGAGTGTGCTTGTCGATTTCGGTTGCGAATGGACAAAAGACGTGGCCGCGTATGGCAAACACAGACACAACCTGAAACCTGCGTCAGTGCATAGAACGGTTAAATAAAAATGTACAAAATGTAGCCTTTACCGGATGTTCATTTTTTATCAGTTTCAGTAGGACTGTCGTCGCACAAACTGCTAGCTAGCAACAGTTAACTCATACTAAAGTCATACCTAAACACACGCTTTGTATCTACGCAAACTCACAGTCGTTGACCATTACGCAAGAGTTCTGGGTGCGAATGCAGAGTTTTAAGTCCCGTAATCGGTACCGCAAGTCCCGTATTCGAAATTTTTACTCTTGTACGCGATACCTTTTGGTTGGCAGCGTATAGCTTACAACAACTAAAGTTTCCGGTTTTTTGTTAGAACTGATGGCGTGTTGATAAACAACAACCTTTTCTTAAATTGTTCTATTCATAGCTCTAAAAAACGTAAAATCGTAGTCACCTAATTAATAAATTAAGTTAAATACACGCATATTCACAGTATTCAAATTTGAAACACTAAAAGACGCAAAATAAGTTACAAAACTTCTCAATAATTAGAAACAACAACTGTTTGCGCTAATCTGAACCTACTTGAGATAAATTCCTAAAGTACAGACAAACGAACAAACAAAGAAACTGTAGTTTATAGAGATATTTAATTGAAATTATTATATAGCTTGTAATAGTACTGATTTATGAAAATATATGTATTTGATGGACAGGAAGACAGAGAGACAGACAGAGGGACAGACAGACAGACAGACAGAGAAACAGACGGACAGACAGACAGATAGACAGACAGACAGACAGAAAAACAGTCAGACAGACAGAAAAATTAATTGGTTTTATTAAGGCTTGATGATGGTATGCTAGGCATACAGTGTACTTGACATGGTTGTAAAATGGAAGGTTTTTGAAGATTGTTAGTTCACATTATTATGATATGTTGCACTTTTTATCATACAAAAGCAAAAATTAAATTTAAAGGTAAATTTTAATAGCATTTTACTTTGATGCAAAAATTAAAGGTTTAAAACTTGTCACAAGGAATGTATGTGTATACAGTATACGCTGATTCTTGCTTGTAGAAAGGCATGTAGTGTGTAGGAGCTCAAATTAGGCTAATATGTCACAAATTATTTTAAACTATTGAAAAATCTTGTTAATTGTTTTTTATGTTTTTAGTGTTTTACAAGTTTGAATACTGTGCGCATGCGTGTTACGATGCATCTATGTGACTACGTTATTGTTGTTTGGGAGTACAAAACGGAGCAAATTTACAAAACAGCGTCATTCATCAATACGCCATCATTTGTAGCAGACTCGAGTAAAGTTTAGTTGTTGTGGGTCATCGATACTACGCTGCCAACTATACGATACCGTATACGGGAACCAATGGTATCAAATACGGGACCTGTGGTACCAATTACGGGACTTCGTACATACGGGACTTGGAACAATAATAGAGCCATGTGTAGAGCAGACTACAGCGATTTGCCGTATTATTTTGGAACTACTGAAAGTAGGTAAGCAGTCTAGTGTACTGACGAAACATCAACGACGATATGTTTGCGTACAAAGCGTGTGTTTGTGTATGGGTCTAGGGAGTTACTGCTAATAGTACACGCGTAGCGTAGCGGTACACGTTACCAAAAACGGTAAAAATGGGTCATCTAAGGTACAGCTGTTGTACAGTTTTATTTGTATTGAAATCAGTAGCGCACGTTACTCCATGCAGGTTGGGAGTGAGGTTGAAGCATGCTTATTCGCTTTGCTACTGAAACTTGGTTTATGTGTACCTTAGATATTTAATTAATTAAGAATTTGTTGATTCTTGAAACAAACTTAAGAAAAACTGATTGTCTAATCACGACTTCTGGAGACATTTCAAATCACAACATTTGTTCAGTATGGTTCCAACATACTAAAAGAATCCTAAATTATTAATTCAGGGCTGCATGCACTACGAACAGTTCAACAACTGCAGATAGCCTACTGAGCTTACAAACTTGTATTCAACACATTAGATACACTGATGGAGCTTGTGGCCATGCTTATCAAGGTTGACTGACAGTTTGCTGAAACTCTTAGCTATACACACACAACAAAGACTATTAATAGATTAATAGTAATTGATACTAATAATAGTTGATGGGCAATCACACTGTTGTGTAGTTAGTTGTGATGACAACAACTGTACAAAGCACTAATTGATTAAAGAACGTTATACAATTTACATGTTTACAAACGACATTGATAATCTTTCTCATACTGTAGCAGCAAGACATATGAGAAGTATTTTGTATTCATTATCAATTATTGCTTCTGTTGTGCAAAATGGATGTGGACATGGGAAAACTGAGGTTGAGGTTAGTCTCACAACAGGTTGTGTCAATTTTGCTATTGTATTGACAAGCTACTTACACACAGTCAGTTGAGTAACATATTTATCAAGTGTTCAATCTACAATTTGTCTCTAACGCTAAAAACAAGCTTTCTAACTTGTTCTCAATCTCTAAAGAGTCTACGACTAGAAGCAGGTGATGCACTCACACCATAGTGGTTCCTGCACGTGAAGAATGAATGTGTCGTTTGGACAGTGGACATACTTCCTCACAGATATTGTGCGATGTTTTGGAGCGAGGCAGCATTGGCAATTTGATTTCAAGTATACGTTGACTGTGTCATCTTTTGTGGATCTATAGGCTTGTGTCTTGCTGTGGCATTGACCCGAGCATTGTCTTAGACGCATTTGAACCGAACAGTTACCATGGTGGAACACCTGGAATGTAGTTGAAAGATTGCACGATGTTCTTGTGAAAGACTTCTGATGATGAGTACCCGCATTTGACAAATCAGCGTAAGCTGGATATGTATTGACAAAGATTCCCACGCAGAGAACTGAGAGAAGAACAGCTGAAATCATTCTCGTTCGTCACTGACAGCTCACTGTATACTCTTTGAGAGCGATCATGTGCTTGTGGATTCGATCAACACTGGCAACAGTCAGACGAACTTGAGCTTATGAGTATTTCCAGGGTATCTTATTCCTATCAGGAACTGATAAACACCAAAGGCGAGATTACGTACAAATTGAAGATCACGCCACACGTTTAACCCCTGAAATAGGTGTGCAAATGTGATCAATTGAGAGTTGTTCGATAACACGGGTCGTATAAACAAGATCCATATGTGTACCATATTGGTGTACATATCCGCTAGAATAGATTGCAGTGTTTTAAGATATTGTCAACCACAGCCTCTCTTGCCCATTTGATAAAGACGATGGTCATTGCTTATCTGCCGTTTATTACGCTCTTTAGATGTTCGTCAATTAATGGCATGTTTTCTTGTGCCACGTTTCATTATGGGCATCTCTATTTGTAGGTCAATTTGTAGGAGTCAGTGTGGGCCCGTGGTTAAAGGGGATTGTGAGGTGACATCTACAGTGAGCAGAAAAATATGTTGTTGCCATGTGGTGGTTGCTACAGGTTTGATGGATTCAACTCGTTGCGTGTTATTCTCCGTGTGTGCAAGTTTGTAGAAAGGTTGGTCATAATGCAATTATTACCACTGCCGTTATTTTAGGAGATTTTTATAGCTTTTTGTTTATAGCGAAGGGCGTTTTAGTTTTGTTTTGATTTGTTTGAACGCATAGTTTAGTGGAGGTGACCGTGATCGCTGGAAAACTACTGAAACTATAATGAGACAACGGCGTTTGTCTGCGTGCGTGTGTGTGCGCGCGCGCGTGTGTGTGTGTGTGCGCGCGCGCGTGTGTGATATGGGCAAGTATTGTTGATGGGTGTACTTGCGGGGTATCTGCATACTGTCGTTTCTTTTCTCGTCGACTGTGCGAATTTGGTTGACGGTCTTGTGTGTAGTTGCACTTGCGTTTCCAGAAGAAGGCACGCTCACTGCAATTCTGTGATGTGTTTAGTCCATGGAAGAGATCTTAGTCTGACAGGATTGTTGGAATGTGGGCTGATATGCTTAGAAAGAAAAGATTGTATGAGGTGATATCTTGGCTCTTTCGTGCACTAACACTGGAAAAGTAGCTAAGCATTGTTTTGTAAGAGATTTCCGTACACTGTAAGTGGGTAGGTCCGTGCATCGCCCGTATACATTGGGCAATTCTCTGCAGTTACACTCCAGCTAGACAGAGGTATGGATGACATCACTCGTCAACCCTCTTTGAAGTTTCCGTCTCAGAAATCACGGCTTGAGCACAGAGCCTCTCCTCATAATAATGTTTGCTCACGAGCCTCTTCAGAATAGAGAATGTGTGTGCCTTGCAATGCGGTATCCTTGTCTTTGGTAGAGCCTTATATGGGCTCTGGTGTACATTGTGTTTTGGTACATTGGGCTCTGGTATACAGATATGAATAAACTAAATCCATACTTTCCTCTTTCCTTTGGAAAATTTTATGCGCACTCCTGCATGGGGGTAACTGGAGTAGTCCATTGGTACGATTTTTCGCGTCCGGATGCATGGCTAACTGTTTCTTGATATTGCATTGACGTGTGCTCGCTGACTAGCAGAGACATCCTTGACAGTCATAGTTGCTACAGTAGATTACACATGTAGACTATACATGAATGCATCATCATCATGCAATAGGCAACAGTCCGAATCAATCCCATGTATAGCCGATTTCTATGTAACCGGTCTACGTTAATTGAGTTTGATGTTTACTGGTAGCCTGGCCCGCCCAACCATGAAATTCTGGCGACGTCGCTGCCATCCTCCAACACAGTGGTGACCATGCAGACTCCGACTTGTGACCGTAATCACATTGTAACAATAAAATTGATCACAAGATGTCGTTGCGCGGTACCGCTCCGTGCATTGCCTGATCAATTGTGTCTCGTGCATCTATCTATGCTAGATTACTACTGAGTCGTCCTACAGATTGACGCCCTTTCTGCACAACGAACGGAGAATGACACGCAACAAGCCAGTCCATCTCATCACGAATGATGAACCAATACGTCAGTAATAAATTCTTGCATAAGAAATATGCGACAACAGATAAACAAAACAAAACAAAAGGTTCTTGTATCATGAATAGCAGTAGAGCAGGAGTATGCAAGATCTTGTGGCGCGAGCACCTCAACGACTGGGTATCCAAGACCACCGACATTACAGCGCCTGTCCTGCGGTCACTTACTGTTACGTACAGTACAACACGAGGCTGGGCAACGTACGAGACAGTGGTTGATTCTGGACGACAGCCCGACGTACTGACAAGGAGTCTATTGTATGAAGAAACATCGGTGATCGACGATCCACCGTATGATGTAGTAACCGATCAGAACTAGGAAACAGACATCAGAACGCAATTATGCCAAAATCTGCATTTTCTTATAGTTAATTAATTATGAAATTGGTTAGGTTATAACTTAATCACTAGAAGTGAACGTCAAGACTGCCATGTTTTGACAAGCCACTAAAGGGTTACGTTTTCTATTGTTACTCTGTTTAGATGTAAACGACTTCTAAACATGTTTATAGCCTCTATAGTATATGGGGACACGGCCTTTTTTAATTAGTCGATTGTTTCTGCGTTTTCAATTGTTCTACCTATTGCAACTCATACATAATACCTTTACTTAATTAATAGCTATACTATAAAGTTTCGAGATTTGGGTAGCCAAACATAACAATCTTGTACAACATAATTATGGTATTTTGCGTTTGGGAGTAATGCAGTTAGTGACGGAGAAAAATTATTAGCGCGGACGTGGGCCTTTTACGTCAACTTGTTGGACAGTGGGAGTTGTGTTTGTCTAATTGTGTCATTTATAAGTTGAAATTAAACAACGTGGTATTCTTTCACCACGTTTTTCAATTATTTCTCAACTTGTGTTTGCTGCGAGTAGTGAGAGTAACCATTTAAGAGGCAATGTGCATTACTCATTGAGTCAAGAATTCGGCACTGACTTTAGTCTTATGTTTTAATGTCAAAGTCTAGTACAATCGCAGTATAGAGTACGCTAGTAATATAATGTGCAGAGATCACGTTCCGTGGTAAGAATTGAATACAGAAAATTCTAAGCTTTCCAGCAAAAATTTAGCTGAAGTCTTTGATAATTATAGTAATCAACTCCTACACGATTATCACGTGTACTTATACTTAATTAAATGTCGTCTTTGCACAACTACAATTAATGCATTCAGTAGATTGAGTCACGAACTAGGATGCATATATAGTGATGCAGACAAGCGGAGCGGTGCAATTCTTGTCTTGCGGCGTCTTTGACTTTCATGTACGTACACTTACTAATTAATTAACTTGCAACGTATCATCTCGGTACTGTATAATTATGTACATAGACCTCTCCACTAGATTAAACAAATATGTGATCAACCACGTTCATAAATATTGGAGCGAACTGAACCCCGAAGAAACCCTTGCTACGCCACTGTTGGTACATGTGCACTGTTCAAACAAAATTCGGGTTCACTTTTTACATCGTAAATCTGCTATATCTCGTTTACCCTAGGTCACTGAAAAGTGAAATTTATGCCGTTCGAAACCTGCAGAGCTTGGATTTCCTTTATCCGTGTTTCAAGCTTCCTGGTAAACAGGAAAGAGCAATATACGCTAGATGAAGGCTAAGTGGCTACGAGTACACATGCATTATCACACTATCATAATTCTAATAGGCAATTATCTAAAAACGTCACTATACACATCATGTACATTGTCCAGTTTTTGTCAGGCACAGTGATCTACTAGTAGGGAGTAATCGCATGTTAGTCGAAAAGCGAAATTATAGAAAAGATATCTAGATTATTTATTTTTCCAAAACCAGAAGTCAAACTCATCCACTGAGAGTGCACTTTCTGATCCTGTATTTAGCTAATGAGTAATAGGACGTAAGGACCAAACGTGTTGCAACCGCAATCTCATATTAGCCACTTCCGTGTAAAAAGTGAACGCGAACAGCCTTCCTACGTCATTCCCCGGATTGCCAATCCTCAGTTCCGTGAACGGCGGGGCGGGGCAAGACTTGGTTTGCAATCTATATACATCTCTGGTTACCGGACTTTTTATAACGATAATATATAGTCTGTCCGTAATCTTGTTCTACAGTTTATCATACATACCACCAAAGATGACGATCTTTCTCACTCCGTTTACAATTATTACATTTGTAATGAAACGGCTTTTAGTTAGAACTTCGAAGCTACAGCATCAGAGCGATGGCTCTGGTCATCAGAATAACCAGAGTTTTTGATAATTCGATTAGCTGTAATAGAACTAACGGCGTGGACGAATTGGCTGTAGATAAGATAATTGTAGCCTCGCAAGCCAGGCTCTTTCGCGCAGTTGCTGATCTAACCGCACGTGAATCACACGAGGAGGAGGAGCTTTTTACAGAATTGCTGCAGCGCACAACATGCAATTCCGGTAAAAGCTCCTCCTCGTCGTGTAATTCACATGCGGTTAGCGACTGCGCGGAAGAGCCTGGCTTGCAAGGCTAGATATGATGTCTGCTAGTCTATTGTTCTCATGTTTGATCAGTGTCGTCGTCTGTCGTGTTAGAACGACTGAAGGTAAGGCGAGGCAAGGACGTTTCGTGGCATGACGTGTCACCGTTGCAAATAAATCTCATACTCTAGTGTGAACACATGCAGGCGTTGCGTTTCTTGGTAACATCCGACGATTCTCGGATCGCTTGTCTTTCGAGCGTCTTTTTTTATATTTGGTTATTTTTTGGAACATCTCAAGTTTGGTGTTTGGTAACTGTTTGTTGCGAACTTGCGCAAGTCATGCATGGTAGTAACTATATATGAGAACGAGGTCGTTGCTATGTTGAACAAGGGGACTTTTGTGATGATTGTCTAAGCATTAGGTGTGTTCACAGTATGGTTTGCAAACCTTGGTGTGTTATGTTTTGATTTGCGTGATACGAGGAAATAGATTAGCTTGTAGCACCCAAGCTTTGTCTGCGCCAATCAGTGTCCAGTATTCGCTCACAATAAGTGACATATTCCACTTCCGCTACATATTGACCGGTCAATAATTCGGGCCGTAGAACTGCCTGGGGCTACTGGTTTAGCAAGACGTAAATTGTTTGTACAAGGACATCAACGTCTCAGCTGGCTGCTACACCGGTTATAGTGTATAAACGAATACACCCCGCTGCGCCCAGCTCGTTAGCACTCGTGCTTCGCCCTTGTGCCAACTCGTGGGCGGAGCGCAGTGTATTTCGTTTAACACTCGCCAGCGATCTATAACCTATATATACAGTACAAACCTTTGTTCAGACTGGACTGGGTGTGATCCATTGTTTGAGCAGGAATCTCTAGACTCATACTCCGCATGACAAACGACACAACACTTCGGTACTCTGTGCTAGCACTGCGATAGCGACGAAAACGACGTCATCTGTCATCTTTCACGGGCCAGATTCTTGCTGTTGACGCCCTGTTTCTAGCAGCATCCACCACAGTAAGACGATGATTTCGACTACTACTCTTGGTAGGTATGCGCTAGGCAGACTGCTACTCTGGTTACGAGGCGCTAAACAGCTAGCAATGTTTTGATAGCTCCAAACCAGACTCAAGTTACCGCAAACCTACCTTTGCAAGTACGGTTTGAAAATCCATCGCAAGCCAGCATTCCATGGGGCATGTGCAACGTTTAACACTAACTCGATTATGATAACAAGCTCAAACCAGACTCCCAAACCATAGCGTGAACACACTTATTGTACCTCAACTGGTTTGAACTATCAATAGGTTACCAATTTCTAATAATTTTTTTGCCTATTTTTGTTGGTATAGGAATTGAGTAATCAATTGCATTGTTGAGTGCTGAACGATGTAAACACGTGCATTCTTTGTTGTGATCACTTGTTGTTCGTAATAAAGTGCATGCATATGAATTTATCTTGGGAAGTACTGTAGTGCATGGCCTGCACAAATTCGCAGCTGCGGGATATTTCTAGTCAAATTAGTTAATTGAAACGTGATAGCCTCGTACCCTAGACACTCTCACATCATGTCACGAAGTGCTTGTTTTCAGACATTTCTTGCACAATTTATTCTATTTTAGATAAACGCTTAAACATATATATATATATATATATATATATATATATATATATATATATATATATATATATATGCAGCTCATTAATATTTTAATGTGACATTCCCCTTTTACAAGAAAATGTTTTGGACGGACTTACAGTTGTTGCGTTGTGGTCTTTGTCTACAGTAGAGTACTTGATTGGCGGCCCTGTCGTTCCTCCCTAATTGCTAGACGCCAATTCGCACCACTTACCAGCTTGACATGTTCATAAGAAGCGGCGTTGCAGTGCAGTGAATTTAGATGTACACATTGTTTTGTAAAAGGTTCTCGATCGTTCCCTCAAGATTTATAGTTAGTTACCTGGGTATTCTAACATTTTACTGTTGAGCATAATCTTGCATTGATTGCTTTGCTAGATGACTTACCCTTAACTTCGTTTGATCAATTTCGAGGAATGGTTAATTCAACTAAATCTAACCTGGGATCTGGACCTGGCCCTAGCTACGTGTGTTACGAGTGGATACCAATTTTTGGAACAAGGCGTGACGTTGAGCTACGAATAAACCTTTGTATACCACCTGACATGCTACTTCAAGTTAACAAATACAGTGGTAGTACTGAAGAATTAATTGGCGAAGCTATGAACTCCTCTTGCGATCGATTTGCTATTGGGATTGCCAACTGTACTGGCTTTAGCGTTAGACTTGTGGGCGAGACGTGCGAGGGAAGCAAACTGCCAAGCACATTTGTTACTACCTTTTACTACAGCACAAAAATGGTGTCCGAATCTCCTCTTGGTATGGTCATGTGTTCTACTATTTACAAAACGATTTTATTAATGATGTTGTTTGCAGATGGTTGTCAGCGTTCATCATGTGGGAAGGCCTCATTTTTTAGTCTTTCTAATATTCATACTATGGGTTATCGTTGCTACTGCAAGGATTATGATGGGTCGTGTGTTGGGTCGTGTGTTCCAGGTAATTATATTTGTTTGTTTATGCATTGTGGTGCTGCTTTAGCTTATAGTTTGTGTATAGCCTTTCAAGGTGCTACTAATATAACCAATGCTTGTAATTGTCCACCGCCACCTATAGAGTTTCTTGGAGAGATATGCTACTTGGGAGGCCACCACAACATAATTCAGTTGGATAGTCCAAAAACGACTTGTCCGAGCAATGCAAGTTCTAACAAAAGTAAGAGACTTCCTTAGAATTAGCTGTTGCTACTGTACTTTCACTTGCACGTGCCCAGCGCAGCATTGCCAGCAACATGCAGTGTTTTCTGCATGTGTATGTACGCAGCGTGCTATGTGGCAGGAACTCCGAGGCTGCTTTCCTGTTGTATGAGTGGGTACATGATGAGTGATACGATGCTTGTGTATCAACTCAATAGTCCACTGCATTTTTAATAACAGCTGTACTTTGAATAGAAGGGCCGGTCACGTGATTTAGGGTATACGGACACTCTACTTTTGCTGCTCTTTATTACTGTTGCTGCTTGTGTCTGTTGGCTTCTTGAGAGACACACTGACGCGATGTGGCCTACAATCGTTTATCTGCATGGAGAACACACACAGTTTCTATAGACCAACAGATGCATGGGTACATGCCATTCAGGTTATTAGATTTCCATGCACAACGCTAGCAGACATTGACTTTGCACGGCCGAGAAGGCGTTGGTCGAGCTTTCGTGCTGTGAATGCCGTCTTCTACGCCTGCCAGTAAATTTGCTGCTTGCTCATCATCTCCCGCGTGTCCTGCGCATGCCTCAATAGCTACTGCAATAGCAACAGCTTTATTGCAGTAGAGCGTCGCTAATTCCGACAGCAATCCTTTCTGGATTCTAAAGGCCGTCGAGAACTTAGTTATATGATTCTAGCGTCAATGTCAACTTCGTGACGTTGAAGTCGTCGGTGACGCTGGCGTTTCACGGTATTGACGTTGAAGTCAGCGTCAGATGTTAACGGCTTCGAGGTCGAGGTCAATGTTGAAAACCGGCCCCTAATCCGGATTAATTTATCTTTTGGTTTGATTACATGGCAGCTTGATGTAATCTCGTTTTTGTTAGTGCGAGCAACAGCAAGCCCGACAGTGATGTCAAGGTGTGTTTCAGGCATTCAGATAGATACATGCATACTGTACATACATTTTTGTTATTACTTACATTATGCGTGCACTAGTGACATTAAGGCCAGATTCAAGTATGCATACAGTACTGATATTTAGAATTATACAAATCACACACGCACGCGTACGTGAAAACACTACATATATACAGTTGAAGGAACGGATTGGGTCTTGCTTTATGCATTACTGTTTTCTTAATTAATTGCGCTTGCAAATCTACCAACAGTTTATGCATTGCAATTATTTGCATTCAGATGAGAAGAAGAATGTGGGAGTAGTAGCTGGAGCCGGTACACTGTCCTGTTTCGCTGTCATCCTGTTAGTACTTGCTGTGTACTTTTTCTATCGACGAAAACGCTTGAAGTATGTATTTGCATAAATCGTTAATTAATTAACACTTTACACTGTTTCATATGCTTATATGTTTAGTGCTGTAGAAGGTGAGTATGATTGTGATACAGTGGAAAGAGAACTAGACGAACAAGAAAAAACGCGCCGTGCTGTCGACTACGAAGTACCGTCTACCTCTTATCTCCCCAACGTACTGACATTGAATTCAGGGTATGGAAAATCACCCGTGGTCGACAGTCCAGCGTACAATGTGGCAGTCAATACGAATTGAGGCGACCAACAGTAGAATGCGATTACATTTAGTTAATTAGTTATTACTAGTTAAGTTTATTTAATTAAAGCAATCAAGGATTAGGATGTTAAATAATTAATTAATGAACTAGAAAAGGTAGTAAACAGTTGCATGTTTTTTCATGCAAAAAGACTATCATACGCCATCGAAGAGGAATATATGCTTTTTGCAATTAGTAGTTTGTGGCAGGTAGACTTGTGGCACAGTGTGTGTTAGGTATTTATATAATGACGTTCAGACTCGAATTCGTCATTACCCGGATGGTTAGAGAGAAATACGGGGAACGGCAGGGGCAAGAGAGACCGGATCGAGCTCTAGTGTATGAAAGTCTTGTGAAAACGCTATTTCGTTTATTTATTTCAAAATTTAGTAAACGTTTAATTAGCTAGTGAGTTGTCACGCGAGCAAGCAGCAGTGGCGTGAAATGTGACCGTGTGACCTGTGCTTGCCTGCCATCTAACGCGCGTTAGCCAACAGTCTATTGGGGTGTTACATGCGATCGTCGTGTTCTACGCTTGCACATTGCTGCACATCTGAGCATTTTTGCGAACTCCCTTTTGTTGGTTGAGTTCTCTTATTTTAGATTTGACTGGTAGCTAACTAATGGCTAGTGCCCATCCGCATCCGGTTGTACCTGTTGCTGACCTTGACTGTTCGACGTCATCAAAATATAGCGAAGCCGAAATAGTTGTCAGAAACAAGCTTGCGTCTTTGTATCGCTTGATTGATTTGAACGGGTGGTCTGATGGAATATATGGACACACCAGTGTAAGAAATTGTTATTAATTAATATATTGTATGATGATACTAATCACATATGTTTTGGTATTGATATTGTTTATAGTATTGTATGTACAGTATCACTCATTCTTATGTAATTGATTGACTGATCGATGCATCATGCACACACAAGTGAATGGTCCTACTTAATTGTGCTTATATACTGTTTAGAAAATTTTTGTTTTTGATTGTGTTTATTTACACATCACAGTTTGTTGTTGTTGTTAGCATATTATTTATTTTATTTATACTGTTGCACTTACAATGCAAACTAAAGAGAAAGAACAACAACAACAACAAAATAATAATAATAATAATAACAAACACAATTAATTAACAAACATTAATTAATTAAAGAAAGTAAATCTACAGTACCGTCAATCTGCTAAAGATAGGTCAATCAAAGTTGATGCTCTTTTTCTCAAAGAAGATTTCAAAAGGCGTTGGTAGACCAGAGTTACTGCAGAGCGTTAAGTATTACCCAAACAACACGTGACATGACTCCAAAGTGTGTTGCACTCTTTACCATATTTTGTCTTCTTAGTTTTTTTGTTTAGTTGATATATCTTTGACATTCTATGTGTGATTATGTTTTCTAATATGATGTGTCTCTGTTTCTACAATCACTAATTAACTATTTGTCATGTCTCTGAAATTTTAATTTCTGTGTTTAGGCACGTGTTCCATCCACAGACAATGAGTTTGTAATTAACCCGTTTGGCTTCTTGCCTCATGAAATAACTGCTTCGAGTCTTGTAAAAGTAGACATTGATGGAGAAATCATCGACAATGGTTTGACACGTCTCGGCATCAACAAGGCAGGCTACACCCTTCACTCAGCTATTTATAGCAGCAGACACGATATCCACTGTATCATACACGTTCATACAAGAGCCGGTGCTGCCGTTAGTTGTATGAAGTGTGGGCTTTTGCCAATAACACAAGATGCTCTTTTGGTGAGAGTGGTTTTGCAATTTGTTTGACTTTGTAGTTTCTGTGTGATTCTTTGTTTACTGGTTTGTTTTGGTTCTTGTAATAAAATTTACAAGATAGGTTGATACCAATTGGTGTAGAATTAGAATTTATAGTTTGGCATTTGCGTGAGATTTTAGTTTTGTATTTGGGATTGTCTATGTTTTATATTATTTATCTTTTATTGTTACGTGATATTATGTTTTGTTTGTATTTTGGTATGTATTTCTCAGCAAGTCTATAATAATAATATTAATCTCATTTCTCGTACATCATTTTACATGACGTAGTTCCCACTATAGGGGCCACACTAACAAATATACAGTACACACACACACACACACACACACACACACACACACACACACACACACACACACACACACACACACACACACACACTGGGTAATGGATAAGGAGCTGCCGTTTGTTACAGTTACGCCCCCTAGCCAGTTGGCTGGGTTCCTGTCCACTATGCAGGAGCTATGGGCCGTGCTAAGCAATTTCCTGGAGCCTGACCAGGTACTCGAAGAAGCATCGACTGCGATGCCAACTGTGGTGTTGGCACTCGAAGTCCCACCAGGACCCCAGTGGCCGATGGACTTTGTCGCAGATGGGGCCTTTGCCACCCTAGTCAATGACCAGGTACTCATTTATACTCCTGAGTCGAAAGAGGCAGTTGTGTGTGAGTTTTTTGCCTAGGGAAATTAGGCCATAGCTCATCATCACTATGACTTGAACCTGCAATCCAGCAAGGTTCCAGATGTAATCACTCCATAAGATGATTCTCTAACCAACTGAGCTATACCACACACGCACACACACGCACACACACACACACACACACACACACACACACACACACACACACACACACACACACACACAACTACATATCCTTAGCTGTGCTCTTCTTATGAGATTGTGTTTATGTTAATGTACAGTTGGGTGAAATAGCCTATCACAAATACGGGGGCATTGTAGTTGCACAGAATGAAAAGGAAGAGTTGGCTCAAGATTTAGGAGAGCAAAGCAAAGTCTCTTGTTACATTATTGTGCTACTAAAATTTGCTGTTGTTGATTTTCTGTATTGTCGTAACAGATCCTGATGCTTCAGAATCATGGATTGGTTGCTCTTGGCAGTACTATTGACGAAGCCTTTAGCCGGTTGCGATTGTTGGTGAATGCATGTGAATTCCAGGTAGGGTTTGTGTGTGTGTGTGTGTGTGTGTGTGTGTGTGTGTGTGTGTGTGTGTGTGTGTGTGTTTGTGTGTGTGTAATATTCTATGAACGCTTGAGATGTAGTTCTATGCAGGTGGATGCTTTGGCTGCAGGCTTGGAGAACATAGTTATGCCTGGTGTGGATAGCGAAACTACTGTTGCTGCTGCTAAAGTGGGTAGCAATGACTTTAACTGGGGACGTGGTGAACTTGAGTGGGAGGCTGAAATGAGAAAACTTGATTTGCAGGTGAATGAGTGTTGTGTGTCTTTCTGTTGTTTATACCTTTATGGAGGTCAATGAGTTGAAATCATTCTTGATAACAAACACTCATTTGGCACGTTAATTGGAAAGAATGTCTGTAACTGTACCACTACAATTGTTTGGGTTTCTAGTGGATAAGATTTGTGTAGTGCATGAAAATAAGTATAATCGAGAACACTTGTGGTTCAAACGATTATTTGCTTGTTTTTTGGTTGTACAACGTTTTCAATGTAATTTTTATAGAAATTGTGATGCTTATTAGATCTCTATTGTACTACATATTTGCATGGCAGACACTAACCTGAAGTGTAATGAAAAAAGTTGGTCAAACGTGTTGTATAGATTTACCCTATATTTTTACTGCTACATTACAGTTGTTGGTATTAAACAGTTCAAACTCGATGATGTTATGCTAGGCATACAGTGTGCTTGACATGGTTGCAAAATGGAGGGGTTTTGAGGATTGTTTGTTTCCATTAGTACATGTATTTACCATATACGGGATGTTGCACCTTTTATCATGCAAAACAAAATCAATTTTTAGAGTAAATTTTAATTGAACATTTACTTTGATACTAAAAATTAAAGGTTTAGAATTTTGAGATGAAGAATGCATATGTATGCAGTATATATCATATGCTGATTCTTGTTTTTAGAAATGCATGTCGTGTGCAGGAGCCCATCTCAAGTAGACTTAGATTAGGTTAATATGGCACAAATTATTTTAAACTATTGAGAAGTCTTGTTAATTATTTTGCGTGTTTTCAGTGTTTTGCAAATTTGAATAATGTGCGCATGCGTGTTACGGTGTATTTAAGTGACTAAGTTTTTGTGTTGTTTAGGGATACAAAACGGGGCAAATTTACAAAACAGCGTCATTTATCAGTACGCCGTCAGCTGTAGCAGAATCGAGAAAAGTATAGTTGTCGTTGGACATCGATAATACGCTGCCAACTAGACGGTATGGTATACGGGACTTGCGATACTGATTACGGGACTTCGTCACATACGGGACTTGGATCGATAAAACCTTAGTCTTTTGAAACCACTGAAAGTAGGTAAGCTGTGTAGTGTACTGACAAAACGTCAACGACAGTGTTTGTACAAAGCGTTTGTTTCAAACTTTGTGTATGAGTCTAGGGAGTTGTTGCTAGAAGTGTATGCGTAGCGTATCAGTACACGTTATTACGGAAAACGGTGAAAACTGGTCATCTACTAAGCTACTGCTATAGTACATTTCTATTTCTACTGAAAAATAATTCACTAGCGCGCGTTACTGCTAGCAAGTTGGCAGCGAGGCTTGAAGCAGACTTGTTTGTTTTACTATGATATTTACTAGTGTACGTTTGAATATAACTGGGATATATTACGTTTAGGAATATTTTTGTCTGCAGAGAGATTTTATGAATTGCATTATTTGTATATTGATATGAGCATCTGGTATTTGTCATACAACACAACAGGAAGGGACTCATAATATGATACAGTATTATGCTAGTTATTGTTAATCTCACTAAAGAACAAATTCAAACGTACGACTATATCAAACAACACCGAATGTACTGAAACTTGGTTTATGTGTACTTGAGGTAGTTATTTAATTAATATTAATTGATTCTTAAAACAAACTTAAGAAAAACTGATTGTCTAATCACGACTTTTGCAGACATTCCAATTTACAACATTGTTTCAGTATGGTTCAAGCACATTATAGAATTCTAAATTATTGATTCACGGCTGCATGCACTACGAACAGCTCAACAACTACAGATAGTCTAGTGAGTTTACAACTGTATTCATCATATTAGATGAACTGATGGAGCTTGTGGCTATGCTTATCAAGGTTGATTGTTGAAACTCTTAGCTATACATTCGCAACAAAGACTATTAATAGATTAATAATAATTGATACTAATAATAGTTAATGGGCAATCAGACTGTTGTGTAGACTGTAGGTAGCTGTGATGACAAAAACTGATAGGAGGCACTAATTTGTTAATTAAAGAACGCTATACAATTTACATGTTTACAAATGAAATTGATGAGCTTTCTCATACTGTGGCAGCAATATAGGTCAGAAGTATTTGTAGTCATTATTAATTATTGCTTCTGTGGTACAAATGGATGTGGACATGTGAAAACTTGATGGTAAGGTTGAGTCTCACAACAGGTTGTGTCAATATTGCTATTGTATTGACAAGCTACTTACACACAGTCAGTTGAGTAACATATTTATCAAATGTTCAATCTCCAATTTGTCTCAATCGCTAAAAACAAACTTTCTAACTTGTTGTCAATCTATAAAGAGTCTGCGACTAGAAGCAGGTGATGCACTCACATGATAGCGGTTCCTGCACGTGAAGAATAAATGTGTCGTTGGGACAGTGGATGTACTTCCTCACAGATACTGTGTGATGTTTTGGAGTGAGGCAACATTGGCAATCTGATTTCAAGTATACATTGATTGTGCCATTTTTCATCGATCTATAGGCTTTTGTCTTGCTGTGGCATTGACCTGAGCATTCACTTAGAGGCACTTGAACTGAACAGTTACCATGGCGAAACATCTGGAATTTAGATGAAAGATTGCATGGTGTTCTTGTGGAAGACTTCTGATGTCGAGTAGGAGCATTTGGTGAATCAGTAGAAGCTGGACATGGATTGGCCATGATTCCCACACAGAGAACTGAGACTAGAACAGCCAAAATCATTCTTGCCTTCATCTGCTGTATACTCTTTGAGAGTGATTGTGTGCTGGTGGATTCGATGAACACTGGCAGCGGTCAGAGAAACTTGAGCTTATGAGTATTGTCCAGGGAATGTATGATTCCACTGTAGTTATACCAGGAACTGATAAAAAAAGCCAAGATAACCTATACATAAGCCAAGATTACAGATTGAATATCACACCATACGTTTAACGCCAGAAATAGGTGTGCAAATGGGATCAACTGGGAGTAGTTCAATAACAGGAGCAGTATACACAAGATCCATATGTGTACCATATTGGTGTACATATCCGCCAGAATAGATGGCAATGACGTTTGAAGATATTGTCAACCACAGGTTCTGTTGTCCATTTGATAAGCAGGATGGTCTTTGCTTATCTGCCGTTTTGTACACTCTTTAAGATGTCCGTCAATCAATGGCATGTTTTGTTGTGCCATGTTCCATGATGGGCATCTCTATTTGTAGGTCAATTTGGAGGAGTCAGTGTGGGCCGTGGTTTAAAGGGGATTGTGAGGCGACATCTGCAGTGATTAGAAGTAGTTGTTGCCATGTGGCGGTTACTACTGGTTTGAAGGATTCAACTTGTCACATGCCACTCTCCGTGTTAGCAGCTGCTGTCAAATTGGAACAAAGGCTGGGAATATTGTACAGTAGCTATTACCACAGCCATTATTTCAGGAGATTTTTATAGCTTTCTGTTGAGAGCGCAAGGCCGTTTAGTTTAGTGTTGATTTGTTTGTACGCATAGTTGAGTGTGACCGTGATTGTTGGACGGCGTGTGTGTGTGTGTGTGTGTGTGTGTGTGTGTGTGTGTGTGTGTGTGTGTGTGTGTGTTGGCGGTCTTTGTGTGTAGTTGCATTGGCGTTTCCAGAAGAATGCGCGCGTTCACTGTAATTCTGTGGTGTGATTAGTCCATAGAAAAGATTTCAGTCTGACAGCATTGCGGGAAGGTGGGCTGACATGCTTGGAAATGAAAAAAACGTATGAGATGATTTCCTGAATCTTTCGCGTGCACCACATTGGAAAAATAGCAAAACATTGTGTTGTAAGAGTGAGTGGGCAGGTCCGTGTATCGACATAGACATTGGGCAATTCCATGCAGTTACACTGCAGGCAGGGTATGGTCGACATTACTCTTAACCCTCTTTCCCACTCGGAAATCCAGTTTGCCTTGCAATGCGGTATCCAGGGCTCTATTGTATAGTCGAACCCTATATGGTGCTCTGGTACATCGTGCTCATTTTTTTGTACATTGCGCATCCATATCCCTGCATGGAGGATACCTGGAGTAGCCCGTTGCTTACGATTTTTCGCATCCGGATGCATGGCAACTATTTTTTGATGATGGGTTGACGTGTGCTCGCTGACTAGCAGAGACATCTTAACTGATTTCAATACAACGAAACTGTTTTGAAATTTTCAGTCAACGTAGTAAGTCTAGTTGATACGGGAAGAGATCTCGACACTAGCGCTACCGCAGTGTACATGCAGGTGCTGTACTGTAAGTAACAGTATGTGACCGCAGTACGGACACCGTACAGCACATTGTCGGTGGCCTTGGATACCCAGTTGTTGAGGTGCTCGCGCCACAAGATCTCGCCTACTCGATCAACTCGTGGTCTGCTGCTATTCATTGATATCAGAAATCTTTGTTTTGTCTGTTGTCGCATATTTCTTATGTGAGAATTTATCACTGACGTATTGATTCATCATGATGAGATGGACTGGTTTGTTTCATTCGTTGTACAGAAAGGTGCACGAGACATAATTGATCAGGCAATGCATGGAGCGGTACCGCACAACGGCATCACTTGATCAATTTTATTGTTACAATGTGATTACGGTCACGAGTTAGAGTCTGCATGGTCACCACTGTGTTGGAGGATGGCAGCGACGTCGCCAGAATTCCATGGTTGGGGGCAGGCTCCCTATTGACATCAAACTCAATTAATTCAGACCGACTACATATAAATCGGTTATACATGGTATTGATTCGGACTGCTTGCCCATTGCATGATGATAATGCATTCATGTATAGTCTACATGTGTAATATAACTATCACGGTCTAGCTGCTCTTGCAAGTCATGTAGTCAAAAATTAATTAATGAGGAAGCAGAGCTTTTGTGCTGTCGGAAAATTCACCACGTCCCAAAGTTTAGGAGGATCCAGCCCTCCATAGCCTTCCACAACGACGCCACTGATGATGTTACGGTAGATCTATGGAGTGTACACACACACACACACACACACACACACACACACACACACACACACACACACACACACACACACACACACACACACAGACACACACACACACACAGACAGACACACACACACACACACAGACACACACACACACACACACACACACACGTAGGGTTCCAGGCTGATTAAAAGACGAACGGCAATTTTATGACGCTTGCTGCTATTTCCTAGTGCTAACTCTAACTATGCCTGACACGGCGGAATTCACACAATTCTCACAATCACAAGCGCCTTATCTGTGATCATTAATATTAACCAATCATCAAACTATAATTTCGTGCAGCGTTCGAGGTTTACAAATGCAATATTTTTTCTTCTATCATTTATATTACTCTTTATTTATAATAATATTTATTATTATTTATTAAATTTTGTATATTATATTTCTATCATCTAAGTTGACCATTTTGTCGCCACAATGAACGTTTTCGCGAATTTGTCATTTGATACTGTGTTGGCAAATACAGATCGACCCTCATACTCTAGAGGTTACGTCATCGGTATGTAGCATAGTGGCTTCCTGTGGTCGCTTGTTGGTGCGTCATGTCGTAGAGAACGAAGATGCTGGCCGTTGATCTCACCTTCTTAGCATTCGCACTCAGTCTGCTTCCATGCGTCATCCCTTCTCCCGACAGTACGCGCACCACACTCTCCACACCAAGCGACATTGCTGTGTTTACCATCTACCTGTGTGTGTGTGTGTGTAGATTTCAGGCCGCACGGCCACTCAACCAGGAGAGAAAGGTACGGCGTCGACGTCGACCATGACGACGCCCGTCACATGCACAACGTCCCCGATTCCGTGCGTCCTACAGATGCCACCAAAGCCTGGCCATGGGATTATGCATCTGATGATCCTGACGAGGAGAGCGACGACCGTACTCATGCGGCCGACTCTCCTTTCCGCTTCAACGTCTCTGTGACTCGTTTGTCTTGTCGAAATGTCAAAATCGTTGTGCGTCCGTCAACGGTCTCAACGAGCGTTCTTCGCTATGTCCTTGCGTTCTGGCCGAAGAGGCGTCCGCAAGAGTGGATGGAACGATTCAGTGACGGTGGGCGACATTGGGTGGTGACGGTGCCTATTGCTGGTCTGCACGTTTTGCGGTCGACGGAGTGGGTTGTGAGGG
Source organism: Corticium candelabrum (assembly GCF_963422355.1). NCBI lineage: Eukaryota > Metazoa > Porifera > Homoscleromorpha > Homosclerophorida > Plakinidae > Corticium > Corticium candelabrum. The sequence goes on along the minus strand of NC_085087.1, from coordinate 5,626,250 downwards.
TGACGGCTCTACTTGGAGATGGTTCGAATCGAGTGGTGAATGCGTCGTTTAGGACACTGAAAAGATGCGGGACGGATGATCATTCCGCTAAAAGTATGGTGAGAAGGAGGGAGGTGTTGTGTGTTAATTAATTAGTATTGTAAGGTGTGTCTGAAATGTAAACTGAAAACCTAAATTAATTAAATGGTCTGTGCAGTGGCAACTGTGATAAATTGTGAGCGCAAATATTGGTTTTCAATGAGTTTTGTTTGATGTTTTAATTCATTATAGATCAAGGACGCTGAATATTATTAAAATTGATTATACTGTAAGTCCAGAAATATTCATTCTCATAAGTTTTAGTACTTCTGCCCATGAAATAGTTCGCACACATGTTATTTTAGTACGAAACATCAGTACGTGTACTGTACTGTAGCCGAATTCGAGTGCATCTATCTTTTAGTATTCATGATATTTTATATCTGTATGGAAATAACGAAAATTTTGTGAGTGCGAAAATTTCTGGATTTACAGTAATTGATATGATTCCATTTGTATTGACATTTGTAAGACTAGACTTACTGTAAATCAATAAATGTTTGTAGCTATTTAATTGCAAGTTTTGTAAATTGCAAGGAGTTGGCTTTAGTTAAATCGCTTACTAGCTTTATAGCCCAAATGTCATGTTTGTAGCCTAAATATCCATACGAATGCACATACAATGCTGTCTGAATGATCGTCTTTATTGTTTGGGTTGGGCAGAATTTGTTACCAAGAAATCAGCGACATATTGAGCATGAGGTACCAGGTAGGTAGGTTGGCAGACCTACCCGAATGTTGATTGAGCCTCGTGACTTCCATGATCTGTTGAAGGATACTGATGGAAGTTTACAAACATTTATTTCTTACGAAATAGAGTTTGCAGCATTTTATGAACATTTGTAGTTACGGACATTTATTGATTTACGTACAGTACATGTGTGTATGTATTGATCTACCTGCTGTTTGTTTCTCTTTTGTTTTTCGTCTTTTAGGACAACAGCCAATTAGATTAAATATGACACTAGTTAGCTGTATTGTTTGAGGCTGCAGGATAGCAAGTCTTGAAGAGTTAGTTTTGTGTTTCAAATGACATATCTTTGAAGTTATTTTCAAGTGAGCTTTGTGGTTAAACCAAGGAGTCATAATTTGTCAATGCATGAAGCTATTACTTTTTCTTGCTATGTATGAATAGATTGATGATGTTGCATGATGGTAGAAAGTGAAGTGAAACTAATTTTAATGCAGAACTAGCCTAAATTAAACACATTACAGGGCATAATTTATCTGGTATGGCATCCCAGTTTGGGAATCAACTTTTGTATGTTGCGGAACAAAGTCAGCTACCTGTGGCACAAACTGCCATGCTGATGCAGAATCAGAATGTCCCATTCTAGTACAGTAGGAGTCTAACTAAAGAACTTCATAATGGTGCACCCTTGCATATCAAAGTGGTGAGAAGATACTACATATATTATACTGTTATATCTTTATTCAATTATGAACATCTGTACTTGAGTGGTCATGCTGTGCAATACATGAAACTAAATCACATTAGCAGAACACCGGCTGAAACAATCAGAAGGGAAGATAGCTATTGAGACTTCCATTGTAACTATGTAACAAGGTAAAAAAGGAACAAAAGTATGTAACAGTGTAGTCAATGTACTTGCACTTTTATATCGTAGCTAATGTAGAAGGTCACTACCAACTAAAATAACAAACAATCATGCAATGTGTAGTTGCATGGGATCTTTCCAAATGTAAAGGCCAACACAAACAGCACTGTCACAGAAACATGGGAAAATTAGCAATTCAACCCTCTAGCTACATTGTCATGTCATCTGCAAGATCATTCGCTGACTTGCCTTTCAACATCGCTAACTTAGACTCAGTTCATCTTATCCTTGAAAATTTGAAGACTGACAACCCTGAAGTGCTATCGGAGCTGTCGCAATTTATTACAGCTGCAGAGAAATATGACCAGCTGCTTTTTCAAAACGTAAAGCTGTCAGGCGTACAGCCAAACGTACTTGGTGCATTTATGATGTCGAGATCACTTTACACCGAAGCTATTAATTGGGAAATGCATTCACAATCGTTTTGATGATTTACAACAGGGATTTTCTAAAGCAGTTTGTCTCCTTGACACTAATTTGTGGCTGACTGACCAAGATGATCTTGCAGCCTTTGGTGTAGCTGATGTGTCTCTTGCTGTAGAGCACTTCCGTGTCTTCTATTAAAGAACAACATATTGCTGGATGGGGTAATGACAGACTGGACCTTCTTCAAGATGTACTGGATCGATAACTTGCGACACCATCCAAAAAATACTGTATAGTCACTGCTTCTGTCCCAGTACAAAGAGAAATTTCCAAACTATGCAATTGGTGTGCATACTGCTGGTGTTTGCAGTCAGCAATGCCATAGTGGAGCGTGGTTTCAGTGCTATGAGGAGGATAAAAGTGACTGGCAGTCAAGTCTTAGTGAAGATACCGTAGATCACTTGATGAGGATTAGCGTTGATGGTCCGTCATTGGCACAGTTTGACCCTACACTTGCAGTCCAACGGTTCTTCAGCACTCCAAGGAGGCCACTTTTTCAGCCATATGGTTAAAAAAACCAAAAGTTAATGAATAGCATATTTTGCTTCTAAAATTTGCATGGGCAGTTTGTCACTTGCTACCATTCAAGTAACTTCGTTTCCATTTAGCTAAAGGGAATTGTGTTATAATAACAAATTTAATAGTATCATTACTATTCACAGTTTGGCACTGACTATGAACTTGTGCCTGTAGACTAGAAAGCATGAACTGTCTGGGTATTTAACTAATTAATTAATTGCTTTGTTTTGCAAAAATATGGTTGCGATGCAATTTTGCATTACTGCTACTCAATTTGCAATTTGTGCAGCAATACGGCTACACAAAAAAAAGAAAAAGTAAGTTATGTCCTGCCATTATTCTATTCTTGTTGTGTATCATTCCAACACCTAGCATGTACTCTGCCAGGAGGTGATGTTTTTATTGGATTTTGTTTGTTTGTTTGTTTGTGGACAAGATTACTAATATATTTGTTGATTGATTTTAATGGGATGATAGTATTTTAATAGAGGAAATAGATTAGTTGGGATTAATTGCATCATGGTCTTCTTTCGAGCAGTTGGCTCTGCTTAGGACTTTTGACGAGAAAGTGAGATGACTCTGATTTTGCTCTTGAATGCTCCTGAATGCCCATACTATCTCCGTGCAATTACTGATGGACATATTATGTTGTTTAGCGATATGTGCATATGCATGCTAAGGTGAGCAAAAGAGCCTTTCAATAATTTCTATGGAAACAGTTGTTATTGGCAATTTACTCAGATGTAACAAAGCCACTTTGGTGGAAGTTTGCGCTTTTCGAGTCCTGTCTAGTTACTGTTTGTTATTAAAGTATTTTTATTTTGAAGCATACGATATGCAACAATTTAGTGGATGCAAGTTCAGCGTGCAGCATTAGTACAGTAGATAAAGTATTGTTTGTGAAACCCTCTAGGGTGGGTGAAGTGTCACTCCAACAGGTTATGCATGCATTAATGCATATAGTCCATTCCTAAGTGAGAGTGCATTGTTGAAGATTTTGCCTAGCTCGTACTGTCTAGCAACTACATTATTTTAACTACCTTTTCTTGAAGCTGCAATACTGACATGATTTTACAGTTGCATCTGCTTTCTTTCTGTCACCGTGTGTGATGCTTTTTGTCAGAGGTTTCTGTTTGATATCTAGATAATTGTAGGGAGATGCGAGCAGATTGATGTTGTGGGTAACACTTCTTGGTTCATTATTACCGTAATTGATAACTCGTAAGACTAGATACGCTAATGTGTGTGTGTGTGTGTGTGTGTGTGTGTGTGTGTGTGTGTGTGTGTGTGTGTGTGTGTGTGTGTGTGTGTGTGTGTGTGTGTGTGTGTGTGTGTGTGTGTGTGTGTGTGTGTATTATATAAATATTAGACAAATGTTTTTGTGATTGTACTTTATGTGTATGACATCTTAATTGAGTATCCTTTGTGTGGGTGTGTTTAGATACTTTGCAGCGTTGTTATCCAAAAATTACAGAGAAACTATGGTCTCGTCAGACACTCTACGTAGCATGGACGAAGTCGTGTGACGCATCGGTGTTCGATCGATATGCAGTTAACTATAGAACTAACCACGACTATCGGCAGATGTATGTCAGCATCAACAACAACAGCGTAACATTTAGGGACATGATTGAAGTTCCTTACGAGTTGTCAGTGGCGGGAGTCCATTTGATTGAACCATTTCGAAAAGTGACAAGCGACATAGTCTCTTTTTCTACTGGGCATATAGATGTGTCAACAATTCCTGTTGTAGTCACCACTCCTACTACTTCAGCTGGTGCATCTTTTGTAACTAAGATGGTGTCATCTCGTGATGGTCCTCAGATGTCAAATGATGGGCTGTTGGTTGCTGTTATTATTCTTTCAATATTGTTTGTTTCATCAGCGGTTGTGGCTCTCTATCTTTGTTGCTATCTGAGAATGTAAGTATTATGTGTATGTTGCAATCAGTAAACTAGTCAGGATTACTCACAATTCTAAACTTTAATTTTTATTAATGGTGTTATATTGTAATTGTACTATTGTATGCTTATTGTTCTGTGACACTTGGGCATATATAACGTGTTTTACTTGGTTCAGTGCATTGCTATACAACATGAGATCTCGATCATTATTTGCCTTTCTGCATTGTAACCAATATAGTGACTCTGAGTCAAGTGCAAGCAAACAGTGAAGTAGCTGTGAGATACAAAATACACTATGTTGTGTCTCAGCTGTGTAGTGTAATGCTTATCGTCGCCAAATTTGAGATACATCAGCACTTGACTAATTGGTTGCTGCTTTTACATTTAAAAAAATGTGTAGTCATTAAAGGGTTTGATTGGTTTGCTTGATTCACTTGACTAATTGCTTGCTGCTTTTACATTTTTATAAAAGTGTAGTCATTGATGGTTTGATTAGTTTGCTTGATGCTGTCAACACTGGAAAAATTTGCAATGTGGGTTTTGGCATAATTCATAATCTTATGTGTGCTCGAGTGAAAAAGGCTAGATGGCTACGTGCATAATATGAGCACCAGCATGTTGTCGTTGTTGTCTATACCTGATAGTTTTACTAACGTGTGTTTTTTGATTTTGTTGCATTAGACACAAACGGAATTTGAGACTTGAAGCTGCTGGCCAGGATAGCCAACAAACGCCAGGAAATCTGGATTCAAACGGTAAACAAGATTTGAAAGTTAGATCAGAGGAAGAACAGGCAACAGAGGGCATTGATGTGACAGCTATGTAGGCGGTTAGACTAACTCTGTTTAGATGTAATGGAGGTAGATTTTAGCTATTTCGATATATGACAATGCATCTATGTTAGGAGGGTGACTTTACTCATTTGATTGTGTGTATAGAATAGGTTTAGTGTGATGATATAAGTAATAGATAGTTCAATGTGTGGAGTTCTTGGAATCATGTTGATTGTTAGTATGGAGATAAAAATGTAATAGGAGACCGCATTGATAAGATTCATTGTTTTGGGTAACTTGAGGTAAAGAATCAGGGTTGGTCGATGGGAATTTTTTTATTTTCTATAATTTTTTTATCATCTACAACACGCGATGTATGGTACCCTCAATGCCATAGACACCAACTGGCCAGAATCCAAGGCCAGCAGTCCTGAGGAGATCAGTTACATCAGCAACCAGACCATCCATGCCAGTGGCGGTACTGCCAGATCCAGATGTAGGTTGCTAGGGAAGACACTGTTTCGACGCCTTCTGCATCAGCACGTCGTATACACTTCAGCCGAAACTTACTGACAAGTTCTCAATGTTGTAGCAGATTTCAAGGTAAAATACAAAGTTTCTACCAAACTCAAATGCAATCCAACATTGTCATCCGAGACTGGATCATAGCGAGTTTCTGGATATGATGCTGTTTGCACAGACATCAGATGCCAGGCAAATTCATCCTACGTTATCATTGTGACTGAAATTAATGCTAGCCTCGTACCCTTGCGCACTGTGCACGACAGGAATAAGTGATAGATGCACGTGCATGCAACATGGTTCAAAGATATGTGCTGCAAAGAATTTAATTAAAGGCAGCCTCCAAAAGAGGGTTGGTCGGGTTACCAGAAACGAAGAATATTTTCAGTGTGGTCTTAAATTGTTTTCTCTCAGTCGTGATACGGTTGTAAACAGCAATCTGGACAGGCCACTGTAGAGCTGCATTGCAGGTTGTTTGAGGTTTTGATCAAACATTTCATGCAACACAAGGGTGCGTGTGGAGGGAAGGTGCCATCTGCTTTCCAGGTGCTGTTTCAATATGGGTGACGCCTGTTCAGTATGTAATAGTAGATAGCTTGTTTGGGAATGTGAGGCGTGGCGGTAACACACGCTTTATATACTCCTACTGAAAATATGTAGTAGATGTGGCTGTTTATAACCACAATGGTTCGATTGCTATGGGTGAATGTAGCAGCAGGCGTAAATGATTACCAGCTTTTCACTGCGGTAGTCTCTCTCGTGTGCGGCCCATCTGATGTGTGACAACCTATTTATGACAAAATTGGTCATGCATGGTCGTATACATGTGTACCATAAATACACTTCTATGAAAGACCACCTTTCTAGCGCCAAGTTTGACAGGCTTAGGATGATCACAATGGGAGGAACCTCTATGCATGATGCTATGGAAACAGGTATACTCTGTTCATGTTATTGCAAAGTGCCACAGTCTGCCAAATGAAAAGTCACTTTGACTTTGCCACTGGATTACAAGAAGCTAATTTACATAACCAGATAAGAGGACATAGACGTAGGGATCACAGACAGACTGATTGTGATCAGACGCATGCACGTGTGATGATTGCATGAGATGCTATCAATGCTGGCAAGAGTCTGTTCCAAACTTCAATCAATGACATTGTATACTAACTCATGAGATGTAGTGAAACCATATGGCAATTAGGCGATCCTACAGATACCCAACTATCTAATTAAATCGTTGGTCTAATTTGGTATTGCCATTAGTTACAGCCCCAACAAAGAGACATCAATTCAGTGTAAGGTAGAACAGCAACATCATCAAAGTCTTGATATTCACGTGGGAGAATTCTGTCATGACGTTTTGATTGTGCTGCATCTTGTGTAAAACTAGAAACATACTGTGGGGATTTTAAGTGCAACAAAGCTATTTAATAAGAAAAAATGGAAAAAGTTGGTTAATTGACTAAAAAATTGTCACATTTGGTGCCAGGCAATCATTTGCAATACTTCTGCTGGAGTGCTGTGAGGTCGAGTTCAACGTAGTTTAGAAATTTCTACATGGGAAGAAAACAAGCATTACTGTGATATTTTATTTCACTTTATATTTTGCCGACCTCTTTCTTTGCTTTGGAATCCTTTTTGACTGCAGCGTATATGTTTTCTGTCCCATGTTGTGGTGTTGGTGTATCGCCATCTCTTGGAGTTGGTGATGGCTGGGGATGGATAATAGATGAGTATATGATTCTATCAGAGCAATAATCCTCTTCATATTTTTCTTCATTTTCGCCTCGAGGCTGTGGCTCTTCGGAACATGGTAGTTCAATAGCACATGAAATTTTGTGTTCAGATGAATTTAAGTCATTAGCTGTTGCCTGAGCAGTTCTATCCTTGTCTGCAGTAGTCTGGCCCTCTGCTTCTTGGAATGATTCACAATCTCGATTAGCATCGTATTCTGAAAATGCATTGCCTGATGGCTGAACGACGTCTGGTAGTTTTCCTGTGAACTTTGTTTCTTCTTCGTCTTCTTCTCCTTCTCTGTCTGTTTCATCAGTTTGTGCTGTTGCTGTTGGTTGTTGATATGGTTTATAGAACTCAGGTGGGAGACTGGGGTGGTGCTTTGGACGGATGGCTTTAAATGATTCAAATGATCTTATGGCTAGTGGGTCAGGGTCGTCGCCAGAGTCATCATGGTCATCAGCATATTCTTCCCAACGGGTACTAGCAAGTACACCAGGAACAAACAATTTAGAGGAATACGATGGTGTGTGTGTGTGTGTGTGTGTGTGTGTGTGTGTGTGTGTGTGTGTGTGTGTGCGTGTGTGTGTGTGTGTGTGTGTGTGTGTGTGTGTGTGTGTGTGTGTCTGTGTGCAGGGCCGGATCCACAGGGGGGTTAAGGGGTTGAAACCCCCTCTTTTCCAATAGGCGTGGTTCAATGATTTCAATAATTTCATTAGAAAAGAGAAAATTAGTAATGCTATAAATAACTGCTAACAGTGAACCCCATCTTTCAAAAATTCCTGGATCCGGCACTGGTGTGTGTGTGCATGCGTGTGCGTAAGGAGTGTGTGTGTGTGTGTGTGTGTGTGTGTGTGTGTGTGTGTGTGTGTGTGTGTGTGTGTGTGTGTGTGTGTGTGTGTGGTGTGTGTGTGTGTGTGTGTGTGTGTGTGTGTGTGTGTGTGTGTGTGTGTGTGGTGTGTGTGTGTGTGTGTGTGTGTGTGTGTGTGTGTGTGTGTGTGGTGTGTGTGTGTGTGTGTGTGTGTGTGTGTGTGTGTGTGTGTGTGTGGTGTGTGTGTGTGTGTGTGTGTGTGTGTGTGTGTGTGTGTCATGAACTCGTACATGAGTAGTGGACAATGAATGTGTGTGCATGTGAAATACCGATTGTCACTTTCTCCCATGGTATAAGCTGTTGTTACATGCCAGTGAACTGTTGGACTCTTACTGTTACCTACAAATGGAATTACAGCAATCTGTGAGCACTCATTCTGGTACATGAAATAATACCTGCCCTGCTGCAGAAGTTGGTCACAAAGTCATTAACAGTCTCACGGTGTTTATAAGCAAAGAAAGTAAGGACACCAATAACCACAAGCATAAAAAGTACAATCAGAAAAACTCCCCACCAAGCCAATCCTGTCAAATAACATTTCAATTAAATTTGACAAACAATAAATATTTAATTGGGTCACACCAGAATCTGAAGTGTCACTGAGGGATCCATGGCAACAAGATGTCAAAGGTATGGTGGCAATGTCCCCTGTCTGTATTAAATACTCTGTTGACATGAACGAAAGCAAAACTTAACAAAATTTGTTGAGTACCATTTCTGATCTCAAGGTCGGTATGAAGATCGACTCTGTAAGACAACAGATTGTTGCTGGAACTTGATGTGTAATAGATTTTAAACAGTATTTTAATATATATTTTGAGTTTTATTTTGATATTTATATGCAATCACCTGTAGGCTCTTGAACCAATAGTTGTATCTCTGACGATGATTCACCGATCTCATTTCTAACTACAAATGAATAGTTGCCTGAGTCTGAAGTCGAGACATTCATGAGATAGAAATGAGTGGCATTGTATTGAACTCTGTTAGACTGTTGTAAAGGTTTGTTGTCGTGTGTCCACAAAAGGCTTGGTTTGGGATTTCCAGAGATAATAAACTTCATTATAATGTTATCACCAAATGAAACAGTTATGCCTCTAACATACGTGTTGGCAATTACAATTTGTTCTGATTGGATATCGAGAATTGTTAGCGAAGGCACTTCTGTTGAGACAGAAGGAAAGTGATATAAGAGCAAACAAAGCCAAAATTGTTTAATGTATTTAGTTAGTGCATGACTAATTAATTAATTACCTGCAGGAAGTACTTCAATGGTGAATGACAGTGGAGCGGATGCCGGATGTAGACAGTTCCGGGCTATCACATTGTAAGTTCCAGTGTCGTTTTGATTTAGATGTTGTGAAGTCAGACAGATAGAATGATTGCTCGTTTGAGTGAGAACGATAGTTTCAGCCGTTCTGTTGTCTGGCAGTTTGACAATTTCTACTGTCGGTCGAGGCTGTCCAGCAGTTACATTGAAACACATTCTCGTTAGCATTCGGTTTTCGTAGATGGTAATGTTAGTCTGTTGTTGAGAATTTGACCATTGTAAACTTGGTCTCTCTGGAAATAATTAATGAAGCTTACTATTGTTCTATAGTTAAATTGATTTCAATGTAGAGCTATGTAGATCGGCTTACCCCATAGGTTGAGAACTGCTTTTATCAAAGGAAGATGAGTTTGTGGATAATACCCAACTGTTATACCTTGAAACAAGGGTTTCATTTCTTTTACTATATATGTACCAATTTCGAGTTTTGAGATTTTGAGACTTCTGAAAACAGGTTTCTGCTGCAACTTGTTTGTAAACCTCAATATCCACCCAGCCACGCTGGGCTTTGATTTATTCAGTCTGATAGTGTTTCCCTCTTTCTGATAAACATCAATACTTGTTGTCTGGTTAGAGAGAACATGAGGACCTGATCCTGTAGAGATAAACGGGGCAGCGGTGGATCAAAGCTCTAGTGCTCAATTATTTGGCCATACAAAAAAGTGCCTACCACAAACGATTGTTTTAGACGAGGCAGCATCGGGCTGCTCTAGGAGAATCGAGACACTCCATAGCGCGACGAGTGGCGTCCACATTGTTGTCTGCTTTTGTGTGCAACAGTGGGCTGAGAGGTGACGCATAGTGCAGATCAGGTGGTAGTTCCAATGTGACGGAACGCATTGTGCCACCTCTCACGTGATTTGAGCCACGGATTAGCACTGGCATAGATGCTGTTGCTGCATAGGTATGACGTCTGTTGACCATATGCTCCATCCTCCCGGTTATTCATGGATCTAACAATGGAGCACGTCTAGCAGCAGTAGAGATTACGAGACCTTGTTCCTGCATGTTAACACTTTAGACTGGTCTCGGACCACCGTTTCTTTGAGTTTTCGTCAAGCTTCCGGCCTCTATAGCTACATGCGTTTGGAAAACCGTTTGCTAGACAGTAGTCTAGACCATCACGGTCACCTCCTAAATTGCAGTCACTGTGCAAGTCATGTCAGTTGACATATAGTTAAAAGTAAGTGTTTGATCACGCGCTGTTCAATGTATACACACGTACAGTCCAGACACAGAACTGTAGATACTAGAACTGCAGACTGACGGCTCAATTCCCGGATGTGTGCAATCTTTTCCGAAACTTTGAAGTCGCAAGCAATGAGAAAAGCTGTTCAGTTGGTCTGCCAGCGGTACTGTACCAGCTCGCCACCAGTAGAAAGGTGTCTGCTATACGTACATTAGTAAACAAAGATTAGAAGGAGTCGCGTGTCACGCATGCTCACTGCATGCATGGCATGGCGTGTTGATGGCGGCTACCTTACTGTACTGTACATGTAAGATACTGCTGAGTTTGTCTAATTTGCGGGTAGATAAGCAATTCATGACGTAAATTTTCTATTTGTTTGCAAGCACAACACCCGTTCCTAGTGTCTAAAATTCCGTTGAGTGAGCGTCTGCGTGGGGTCACACAAGATTGGTAGGAAACTGAGAAGCTGGCCTGGTGACGTGATAGATAGCATGGGAAGTGGTCGAGACGCTGACTATAAAAGTGCCTCCCAGCAGCACTGCAGACATATACAGTTGGATGGTGTTAGTCACAATGACTTGGAATCGACTAATAGGGGTTTTGCTTCTATTATTGATGTTTGTCACACACGTCGCTTTTCGTGGAGTGAAAGGTGAGAGCAGTGAAGATAGCGTGACTGTTGCACAAATCAATGTGCAAGTTTCTCTTGGAGGGAATAGTACATCAAATGGTTTGATGTCGAGAAAAATGGTGGGAATGAAAGGAGAGAAAGGAGACCGTGGGAAAGCAGGTCCGCCTGGAAGACCAGCACCAGAGAACAAATGCAGCTGCCACTGCTGTTCGCGTCTAGACGAAATCGAAGAGAAACTATCAAATCTGACTGAAGTGGTCAATCAGTTACAGTCACTATACAGAGACAATGAAAGAAGTTACACAAGTTGTCAAGAGGCTAAACAGTTAGGAAAACTGCTAAGCGGCGTGTACACTTTGGATCTTGGAGGTAGATTGGATTCGTTTCAAGTATACTGTGATATGTCGACAGAAGGTGGTGGCTGGCAGTGTTCAGAGACGCCAGGACGGTTCTGTTGACTTCTTCCGTGGATGGTCTGACTACAAAAACGGATTTGGAGACTTGAACAGAGAATTCTGGTTGGGATTAGACAAAATACACAGAATGACAAACCAGGCACAGATTCTTTGTGTAGATCTAATGGATTTCAGTGGCCGTCGAGTACATGCTGACTACAGAAGGTTTCAGATAAGTGACGAGTCCAGTAAATACTCTCTGACCTGCACATCATACAGTGGAAACGCAGGTGATGCATTAGCTCGGCACAATGGGATGGCCTTTATGACTAAAGACAATGACAATGACAAGTGGAGTGCCACCTGCGCCACTAGCTATAAAGGAGCTTGGTGGTACGAACGTTGTCATATTTCTAACTTGAATGGTCTCTACTTGAAAACTGAAAATTCTCAAAACTACAAGGGAATCGTTTGGTCTACTTGGCAGCCCGGTATTTCTCTCAAATTTACAGAAATGAAATCGCGTGTTAGTTCTTAAATGACATCTACTGCTACTTAGAAAGCGTTTACGCTAACTCAATACATTGATGTTAACACAGAACGCAGGATAAGTTAAGTCGAGTTGCAACAGCATCAGATCTAATAGAGCTTGTTTGTGTTTGCGCTAGTTACACAGAAGTTTCAAGGGCTTGGGTCGTAATTAACAGCAAGTTCCATGTTGAAAGCGATTACAGTACAGTGTGCACAAGCGGTCTATATATAGCCATGCAGAGACTTGGAAAATAAAGTATCATCGTTAGTCCCTCGATTACAGCGAGTAATCAGCGTCGAAAACACACTTCCTGTAACTGTAATTTAAGAAAAATTAAGAAAAAGAAAATAGAAAAATATTTAATATTATTTGAGGACTTTCTCATAATGATGTCCAGATACAGGAATGGACGGCATGCAAAGGATACTGTTAGTGGCGTTGCTATCTTATTCTACGAAAGAAGCTTACCTAGTTACCTGTAGGCCTCTATACTTTAACATAATCGGTACAACTACAGACAGCAGTAGTGACTAGAGCCTCGAGATTTTTCCAATGTCGCCTGCATTCGATTGTTTTACAACAGTATCCAATTAAATAATGTTTACCTGGAGCAACTTTACACAAAACTTTAATACCTGAACTGCGCGTGCTTACGCTAAGTTAGCGCAGAGTAGCATGCGCGAAACAGCCGTGCTCAGTAGATGTCATCACATAAAAATTGGTCTCCACGGAAACGTGTTCATCCGGTCTACATATCACAATGTCTTTGGGCTAGAAAGATGCATGGAAACAGAACACCTTCCTCGTCCCATTTACGTTTGTCTGCAAGGAATTTGAAACAATTCTCCAGAGTTTCCCAAGACACAACCTAGAGAAACCACACACACAATTTCGGTTTTGTCTAATCATTATAGCTAGAGCAGTCGACCTTCAATATTTCCTTCCAGTTTTCTTTCGCTATGGCGTGTCTTGTAATAGCGTCTTGAATATAGAATTCTCTTCTTGGTTGATATGCGAGAAATCAGAGACCAGCCGTTGCAAATATCTGGTTCATATTAATATAAAACATTTCTGCAAGAATAAACGTAACTGTTTAGACCTCTTCGTAATCAGCAGCCGTGACGTCACTAAAATGCCAGTTTGTTTGAAAGTCTTTAATTCTTGTTTTCTGATCCGGGACAATCGCATTTTACGAAGTCATGGGCTATCACTCGACCACCAAGCTTCAACCAATTCTATAGCAAAACAAGTTTGATGCGAATACAATAGGGAAGAGTAATTGTTGTATTATTTTAACGAGGATGTGCATACAATCATATAAAACGTACGCGCATGCTCAAAGCTTTTACTTGTTATATCAGATTTTTAGTTAATGGTCTGTCTGTAGCCAAAAGAGGATGCCAAAGTAGGGCAGCTAATTCAAAAATTTTATAATACAGCAATCATTAACGAATAAATAAATAATTTAATTAATTAACTAATTTTCTTGAAAGTGTTGTAAATTGTTGACTTGACGTAATATAATTTATAATTTCTGTATTTTAATGTATGTAAGCAGTTTGTTATCTCTTCAGCAGGTTGTAGTTGTTGCTCAATAATTAATTAATTAAGCAGTGTATTTCAAAATCATTCGACTTCGTCACTCACACGTTTACGGTAAACAAAATAGAGCTAATGCATTTGTGTTTGGAATTTTGTAAAGAATCAAGGCAAAAAATGAAAAATGTGAAGCTAGTAAGCAAATTTGAAATCAAATTTATTGATGTCAATTAAATTTAAATAAACACCAATTGCCTTACAATTGTTATAGCATTTGGGTCAATTAAATTAATTATTATTGGAAGTGATGCACTTATTAGAAATGAAAGTCTACTAACTACAGTGAGATCGTTTGGTCTACTTGGCAGGACTGCATTTTTTGCAAATTTACAAAAATGTAATTGCGTGTTAGTTCGTAAATGACATCTACTGCTACTTACAAAGCGTGTACACTAACTCAATACATTGATTTTAGCACAGTACGCACTACAGTAGTCGTGTTGCAGCAGCAGCAGCAGACAATCTAGGAGCCCTCTTGTGTTTGTGTATGTTACAAATGTTGTAATTAACAATAAGGTCAACGTTGAAAGCAATTACAAAGGGTCTAGAGACGTAGCAAGTTTTAGAAAGGGTTTTCTGCTAGCCCGAGGCATAAATTCCTAGCATAGAACAGGCCTTGATGCCATATTCAAAGGTAGAATAACTCCATAATCAAGATCTGCAAATGCTATTATCCTGAAATTACTCCTGTTATAGTCTAACTCAAAAATAATTCTACTTTGCTTATAGCTTTTGGCAACTAGCAAACACTTTTCTGTGATGGCCTTCACTTGTCTGTGATGACAAAAGTTTTCAGTAAATACAATATTTATTTACCTTCATGTCAGTAGTGAATTTGCAAATAAAATTCTTTGAAAATAAATATTATTAAATAGAGGCCTAGCAAACACTAGCCTCGACGTTTGGCCAACTTTACTCTCTGCACCTTGAAATAATAGGTACATGTATCTTCTATTCGCAGTAATAGCAATAGTTGGCAGCTTTGCACGTTAATTGCTCTTCAGGAAGCTAAAGAAGAGGGGTGGGTCTTGTTCTCTACTAGCGGACACCCGAGTTTGCTTGATACAAGTGCAAATAGGCGAGAACCGCGATAAGTTGCTAATGCTGACTGCTAGATGCAATGAGCACGGAAGTCCTTTACTCGTCTCCGTATCAAACAAAAGAAGTATTTGGAAAGAAAGTAGATCTTATAATGACTCTTATTATGCTTGTATGCTCAATATAGACGCGGAATAGACAACTAAAGTCGCAAAAAGCAGGCGACATAACGCGGCGGTTAGGGCCTGGCTACGCGAGGATATATGCTGCTGGATAGGACTCTGTACTGCTCCATAATCAAGCCACCGGCGTAGTGTGGTCCTCATGTTTGGGAGGCTAATAATTACACCACAAACCACGCCTATTTCTCACATGTAAAGCCACGCCCGTTTTCTACTTTTCGAAATAGCAGTTTGTATACATCTAACTAAGTAAATATTATAAATTTCAGGTTACAAATAAATTGCAGGACTGAGTGCTGTCAGTGTGCGTATAAAGGAGTGGAAACACTGTTACAGTCCGTGTCAAAAATGTTTTCATGGATTGCTGCGATGGTCAATTGCAAATTAAATGGCATTTCGATGACAATAGAATCGAGAAAACCAATTCAGTGCAAACGACATTGACCAATTTTAGCATTTTGTAATATAGCGAGCAATATAGGTTAGCTAGTTAGATAGCATAACCTGTGGAGAAAGTACCGTGGTGTGCAAGCAAATCATTAGGTAGCGGAGCCGCAGGAGATTCCATTCTCCGGTCAATTGGGTTGTCGACCTTAACTACACTTGCTTAAAAATAATTGATGTCTATATAGGCTTATGCATGCTTTCTTGATGCGGTCTTCTTTGAGTCTTCCGTTGTCGGATAGCATAGTAAACGTCTCAAATAAGTGATGGTTATGCGCACTTCCGTGTCCACGACTTCTCGACACTGGTTCTAGCATACTGAAATAATGATGTCAAAGAGATCTAGTCAATTAACGTCGTCAATCGTCAACATACTACTCTGAGATTACACGGACTGTCACTGTTTAGTAACTTAAAATTATAGTTTTGCTTGAAGCGGAATGACACGCCCAAAATGTTTGGGGGGCTATAGCCTCCCCAGTCCCCCCCCGACGTATCGCCGGTGAGATTCAAGCTATAACCTACCGCTGTCTCTAGATTTATTTGTTCGCGAACGATGGTTATGTTCAGGACGTGCTATATGAGGGAGTGCTATAAGTGTTCTCAGTTGTAAGATTCATTCATTTGTTTGCGGACGGCTAGCTAGCTAGTTATTTAATT
Source organism: Corticium candelabrum (assembly GCF_963422355.1). NCBI lineage: Eukaryota > Metazoa > Porifera > Homoscleromorpha > Homosclerophorida > Plakinidae > Corticium > Corticium candelabrum. The sequence continues at coordinate 5,609,801 of NC_085087.1, read as the reverse complement.
CTTTCGATACAGAAATAAGTCAAAGGCTCTTCATGCTCGTCGGGCATACAAAACGTCTGCAGTCAGTATTAACACGATTCATCGCGGTTCTCGCTTATGTGCACTCGCATAACCAAACTCGTGTGTTCGCTAGTTTTAGTAGAGAACAAGACCCGCCCCTTTTCCGGCTTCCTGAAGAGCAACGTGCAAAGCTGCCGATCTGTTGTTATCACTGCGAGTAGAAAAGAAATGTACCTATTATATCAAGGTGCAGACAATGAACTGTAGTACCGTCGAAAGCAAAAACCGGCGGCCGTTCGATATGTGATGAGCGTGTCCGCTATACGGGAAAAATAGCGGAAGTTCTAGTTTGTCACCGTGAACAGTAATACGTCAAGTGATCAAGCTGAATCTAGCACGTCGTGTTACCGTGTGACTACTCTCTACATTCATGCCCTAGATACAAGAAATCTTTCTCCGGTTTTCGTACACCAGTGTCCGCTATGAGGAGTGTCTGATAATTGTGATGACGCTACTGTTTATGTTTGAAAGAATATAGTCTAGTACCAGTTTCAATTACCACCGAGCTGAATACTTACTCTCGGAGGTCAACTCAATCTAAACGACTTTGAATTAGATGCTTACTGATACGTCTAGACTGCATGGACTTCGTTTGGTAAACTGGTCATTCATCCAATGAGACTAGTGAGACGGTTTGGACGGTACAACATGCATGCAACTCAATACGTCATTCTACCGCAACGCTAGGGCTTCAGAAAACGGTACAGGAAAGACAGTTCTACTAAGTTTGTCTAATTACTCCGTTTGTCTGCTTACCGGTAGACTAGAGTACGTGGGCAAGCAATTCATGACGTCAATTTGCAACTTGTTTGCGAGCACATCCGCGATTACCGCTTTTCGTTCTGTTGATCGAGTGCATGGGCGTCTGCGTATATGGGCTTACACAATGTTATGATTGGTACGAAACGGAGAATACGCAGTGAAGAGATAGATGGCACAGGAAAAGGTCGAAACGCGATGACTATAAAAGTGATTCCCCTGCAGCACTGCCGACATACAGTTGGATGGTGATGATCACAATGATTTCGAATCGACTACTCGAGTTTTTGCTGCTATTTTTGATGTTTGTCACACACGTCGCTTCGCGTGGAGTGAAAGGTGAAGACAGCGCGACTGTTGCACAAATCAATATGCACGACTCTGTTGGAGGGAATGATACAGCAAATGATTTGACGTTGAGAACAATGGTGGAAATGAAAGGGTGGAAAAGATACCGTGGGAAAGCAGGTCCGCCTGGAAGACCAGCGCCAGAAAACAAATGCAACTGCAACTGCAACTGCTGTTCGCGTCTGGAGGAGATAGAAAAGAAACTATTGAATCTGACTGCAGTGGTCAATCAGTTACAGTCACAAAAGGCAGAGAATGAAACAGAAAGCACAACCAAGAAATGCAACACCAACAATGAAAGAAGGTACACAAGTTGTCAAGAGGCTAAACAGTTAGGCAAACTGCCGAGTGGCGTGTACACTTTGGACCTTGGAGATGGATTGGACTTGTTTCAAGTGTACTGTGACATGTCGACAGACGGTGGTGGCTGGACAGTGTTTCAGAGACGCCAGGACGGTTCTGTCGACTTCTACCGCGGATGGTCTGACTACAAAATCGGATTTGGAGACTTGAATGGAGAATTCTGGTTGGGATTAGACAAAATACACAGATTGACAAATCAGGCACAGACTCTTCGAGTCGATCTAATGGATTTCAGTTGTAGTCGAGTATATGCCAACTACACAGGATTTCAGATAAGTGATGAGTCGAGTAATTACGCTCTGACCTACACATCATACAGTGGAAACGCAACCGATGCATTGGCTTGGCAAAAAGGGATGGCCTTTACGACGAAGGACAAAGACAACGACATGATAAATCTGGGCCACAATTCCTGGACAAGTGCCAATTGCGCTATTGACTTCAAAGGAGCTTGGTGGTACCGTCACTGTCACAATTCCAATTTGAATGGTCTCTACTTAAAAAATACAAGTTCTAAAAACTACGAGGGAATCGTTTGGTCTAATTGGCAACCTGGTATTCCTTTAAAATTTACAGAAATGAAGCTGCGTTTTCATTCGTGAACGACGGTTCGTAGTGTTTTTAATTTGCCTTGACTCAACACGACGATTCTGATACAAAGCAATGTAATACGTTGTAACAGCAAAAAGTAACAGCAAAATGCAGTAGTGCTTTACCGTAAGAAGAACGCTATGCTAGAGCTAAAATAAAATTCAAATTTAAAAATTTTTGTTCCCGTTTGACGACTTTGCTTTTTATTGTACCTTTTATATGTATACAACCGCAACTGCTCAACGCATTCTATTTATATAAAGCGAGTATATATATAACCAATGTCATGTGCTCTTGACGTCACGCTGGACTGCCACAACAATAAGAAATAAATGCAACTAAAGTTTTAAGATTAGCGTTATTTCGTGATGTAATTAACTAATGCACCAACTAGAGAAAGGTATAAAACCATACCGTTTCTAAAAAAATAGACGTTGCTGTATTTTGGTTAATTTAGCAGTCTTACGTGCAATCACTTGGTCAAGTCAGTCAAAACAATGTTTTCTTTCTAAATGTTCAGAGATTGAAGATTTCCCACTTGCATCTATCCTACCCGTTTCCGGCCGATTGGATTTATTGCAAATTCACCATATGCCCGTGCACAGACGGCTCTAATACTAGCAGTACAATTAATTAAAAGAATGTGTGGCTTAAAATTAGTAGAGTCGACAAAAGTAAGATTTGCTCGAACTCATTTAATCTGTGTATATACAATCCGTGACAAAGTTTCGCTTTGTATTCGCGACGAAAGTTAGACGATAGCCGTCGCGAACACGACTCGTAGTCGAAGCGATTCGAAGCATCGTTACTTCTGAATTTGACTATGACTTCACAGCGAATGCGTCTCGGGTTTAGCCGGGGCTGCGCGTGGAATGACAGCGAGTGTTCGCGTTGGACTCGCGACGAAAACGCAGCTAATACGCTTCGTTCTCGCTTCGTGCACGCTTTCGATTCGCCGCCATTTCGACTTCCATACGCTCGCATGTTGCTCACCCAGAACTGCCATAGAAAAAGCCTTGATGCTATATTCAAAGTTACAATAACTCCATAATCAAGATCTGCAAATGCTATCATCTTGAAATTAATCGACCCTGTTATAGTCTAACTCAAAAATAAATAATTCTAATTTGCTTTACAGCTTTTGGCAACTAGCAAACACTTGTCTGTGATGGCCTGTGTCATGTTCTGCCATGCCTCCTTTTCTGTCCCTCCCTCGTGTATTGGGAACTTTTGAAAACAATGGCCTGCAATGCACAAAACAATTATTGAAACAAATCAGTATCACAGCCTGATGCAATCATATTACTTCTTATGGCTTTGATCTTCCTAGGGTCTAGTGCCTCTTTAAGGAGTCTATAGACCCACACGCAGTCGAACGGCTTAAGCAATCCTGATCAAACAAGATATCCACATGATTGAGGGCTAACAGAGACCTCCAACCAGCCTTCATGGTGGACCTGGTAACAGCCAACTTGTTGGCCATCACGTTAAGGCTTGAATCACCAATAAACAATTCTACAAATACGTGGTGGGTTAAAATCAACGAGCAGTTTGGTTCAATAGACAATCAACAATGTTCCTAACCTCTTTCTGGAGTCTCACAAGCATCTATTTCTTCTTTCTCTTGCTTGGGTTTGTCTCTCTTCAGAGACAAAACAAATAGTTATGATTAATTTGAGAAATCCTCCAAGCAAACTATTACTTCTGCAGAATCCAAAGACTGATGATCTTGTCCAGTCGTTCTATGACACCCACCATGTCTTTGTGCAATGTTTGAATGAGGTCTTTGGATACCTCACTCGTGCCAAACTAAAACACACAAGTAATATGTGATGCAACTGACACAAGGTAGGATACAGCTTTAGATCATATCAACTTTGAATTAAAGAATAGATTAATGCAAATACATGACAGTTTTGCTAAACATAATTTCTACACAACACACTGTACCCAACAAATCACCATTTCATTTAGACTGTAACTTGAGATAGGTTTAAACATATATCATATCAAAGAGTTGATTATGTTTCTATTACAAGTGGTCTACACATGCAATGATCTAGGTATACCCTGTTGCTGACTTCCTTTGACTAGATAATGCTGGAATAGCACGTTTACACACACGCATTTGACACACCCATACATAAATTATACATATACTGCTACAGATGAATCATAAATTAGATCTTCAAACATTGAAAGACTTTCATTTAGGGATCTCTTATGTCTTCTATAGTTACCATGACTTATAACAATGAAAGTTTGAAATCTTAAAAATGCAGGAATCACAGCACATAACTTAAGAATACAACCATTCAAATCACTAGATTAGAACTAACAGACAATAATCTCTATCCATCCACCCATCCATACACTCTAGTACATACATCTACACTTCAATCTCTACACAGACAGCTGCATAATTTACATGTATTATTTGCTCTGTACAAATATGGATTCAAACTTACATCAGCTAATTTTGCTGTCACTTCCAAATTATCATCATCTTTAGAATGTGTCTAACAAATTATTTAAAACATATTATTTAATTAAGACATATGAATACACAACAGTTGACCTACTATGCACGATGATGGTCCTCATGAATCTTTACTCTGGCACACTCTTGCCTTACACAAGAAACAGAAGATTTCAACTTTATAAATAAGTGTATTAAGTGCTAATCCTATATTCGATACCGGCTTGGAATATTTTATGTCCTTCCAATATTGACGGCCATACAATGACAGCCATTTGACTGACTATACACAGCCATGTATAATTATTTATGAGTCGAACAATAAAAGTAGCAGCTATACAATGAGAACAAGCTACGCAGAGTTAACGCACAAAGTACGATGCAAAAAATTTTAGCCATGGAGTCACAGACAACCTTAATTAACTCATTACGCCATTTTACTCAATGTTATTGCAGTCAGGAAACGGCACAGCATTGCAAGCACAAGATTTGCTAGATTTGTACAAACTGCTAGTTTGTCTACTTATCGGTAAATTACGAGTAGGCAATTTATTAATTATTTGTCAAATTGCAACTTGTATGCAGCAAGATCCGCGCTTACCGTTAGACTCGTACCCAGTCTTCTTGTCTTGCGCTCGTATATTCACGTGCTCGATCACGTGCTTGTGTTGACTCGACGACCGGTAATGTTTGTCACACACGTCGCTTAACTTAAAGGTGGAGAGAATGGCGACATGCAGCAATCACTAAGTGCCGACAGCTACTGCAGTGGCGTATACAGGATATATTCTAGCAAAGAGGTTTTAATGTTCCTTACTAGAGGAGTGGGAAGTGTTACGCACGTTAACCGGCTGAATCCGCCGTGCCTGTCCCGGCCGATTGGACTCTTGCAAATACATGCACCGTGCCCATGCATGAATACGTAACGCATGAAGCTCTTTGGTAGTACTGCATGTAACGAGTGTTTAGCTTTATATATTAGTAGAGTAGACAAGAGAAAGACTTGCTCCAACTTAACTAGATTGAGAACGGTTTGGTCTAGACTGAAATGCCTAGACTAGAGAAGGACGGGCACTTTAGCACGTGATGTGACCACGCCCTTTTCCAAAATGCGGTCTCAACAGACTACCTTTCGCCGATCAGAGAGAAACTATATGCTTAATATACTGTACTTTGCTTGGGCAACAAGAGAGTTACTTATCAAGTGTTCATAATCAGTTGTAATGGGAGCCCGTTTAAGAAACGACAACTCGATCATTACGTCATTCTACCTCAAAGTTATGGCAATCAGAAAACGGTACAGGAAGCAAAACGTTTGCTATTTTGTCTAAATTGCGGGTTTGTCTGCTTACCGGTAGATAGAGAACGCGGAAGAGCAATTCATGACGTCAATTTGCAACTTGTTTGCAAGCAAATTCGCGCTTACCGCTTTTCGTTCTGTTGAGTGGGTACCCAGTCTGCGTGGGCTCACAGATGATTGGCAAGTAGCGGAGAACACGGTCAATAGATGAGTAGCACGAGAATAGGTAGAGACGCGATGACTATAAAAGTGACTCCAGCAGCACAACCGACATACAGTTGGAGGGTGATAATCACAATGATACCGAATCGACTAATCATTTTCCTGCTGCCATTGTCGATGTTTGTCACACACGTCGCTTCGCGTGGAGTAAAAGGTGACAGCAGTGAAGACAGCGTGACGGTGGCACAAATCAATGTGCAAGTTTCTCTTGGAGGAAATAGTACATCAAATGGTTTGATGTCGAGAAAAATAGTGCGAATGAAAGGAGAGAAAGGAGACCGTGGGAAAGCAGGTCCACCTGGAAGACCAGCACCAGAGAACAAATGCAGCTGCAACTGCTGTTTGCGTCTGGAGGAAATAGAAGAGAAACTATCAAATCTGACTGCAGTGGTCAATCAGTTGCGGTCACAAAAGGCAGAGAATGAGACAGAAAGCACAAGCCAGGAAAACAGAAGTTACACAAGTTGTCAAGAGGCTAAACAGTTAGGCAAACTGCTGAGTGGAGTGTACACTTTGGACCTTAAAGATGGATTGGACTCGTTTCAAGTGTACTGCGATATGTCGACAGACGGTGGTGGCTGGACAGTGTTTCAGAGACGCCAAGACGGTTCTGTTGACTTCTACCGCGGATGGTCTGACTACAAAAACGGATTTGGAGACTTGAACGGAGAATTCTGGTTGGGATTAGATAAAATATACAGACTGACAAAGCAGGCACAGACTCTTCGCGTAGACCTAATGGATTTCAGTGTCCGTCGAGTACATGCTCAATACACGGAATTCCAGATAAGCAATGAGTCGAGTAATTACAGCCTGGTGTACACATCATACAGTGGAAATGCAGGTAATGCACTGGCTAAACACAAGGGTATGGGATTTACCACCAAGGACAGAGACAATGACGTGATGACTTCGAGGTGGTTTCCAGTTGTATACGGTACTTCAAGTCCCAACTGTGCTGTAAACTGGAAAGGAGCTTGGTGGTACTATAGTTGTCATAAATCTAACTTGAATGGTCTCTACTTGAAAAATGAAACGTCTACTAACAACCGTGGGATCGTTTGGTCTACTTGGCAAGACGGTATTCCTCTCAAATTTACAGAAATGAAATTGCGTGTTAGTTGGTGACATCTACTGCTACTTCCAAAGCGTTTACGCTGACTCAATACATTGATATTAGCGAAGAACTCACTCTACTTTAGTCGTATTGCAACAGCATCAGAAAATATGAGCTAGTTTGTGTTTGCTCCGGCTATGTATGTGTTAAGGATTGAAGTCGTAATTAACACTCCGGAGTTACAAGCGGGTCTGTGGCCCTGTTGATCATTTCAATTTTACATTTTAATGCTGTTTAAACCTAACTTGTAAATTTTTTGAAAGTTTTAATATAGAGTCCCGTATCTAGTTTGGGATACCGTCTAGATTCGGACTCGAGATCTTGGTCCAACGCAATTGTCTAAGTATGAAGTATATGGCAACGTAGAGACGTTAAGTAACTATTCTTGATCCATAACAATCAATGAGAACGAGACTTGACTAAACTTCTACCACGCCCTACCTCTAGACACGGACAAATACATCTAAAACGCGATAACAAATTACAGAGACAACGTGGGAATTGTTGGGAGTGGTTAGAGGAGGTTTTTCTAATTGTCTCTAAATAATTATTGCTTTAATTAAAAATCTTTAAAAGTACTAAAGCTGCAGAATCCTGTTTAAACAAAATCTTTTCATCATTAACCTGAATTGCCTCAACTTTCCAATTTCCTTCCATTCTTATTTGTCTTTTAAGTAACTTGATTCAGTTCTGCTTTTCCTTCAATTCCTGCTGCAGCTCCCAACATGATGCACAGTCAGAACTCAAGATGAAATCATGCAGTCAATTCCTACCTCTCAGTAAGCATACTACCAGACTTGTCTTTACACTTTATCTTCGCGTCGGTCATTCCCTAAACGAAGCACATTCTAAGAAGTATTCAAGGGGTGCAAACCAAAGTGCGTACCACACACGTCTAGTTGATATCCTACTAGGTACGAAAGTTAATACCCACAGTTCGATCACGTCTGTCAAATCCCAATGTTACATCATCACTGAAAATGACGCGGTAGAGTCACTGCAGAGATCAGAAAGAGGTTGTTCATGTCTGCAAAAGACGCAAAACACAAAAGAGCCGTGTCCTAATGAGGCCTTACATGATTCGATGCATTGCTAGACGTGCTACTAAACGTTCGAAAAGAAAACTTGTTGCTTTCGCTCTAGAATCAAGCTGTTAGCAAACGCCAAGACATCAAAGTAGCACCCCGTGTCCCGATGACGTCGCCAGACTGCCACACAAGCAGTAAAGGTCTTGACGTAAATTTGCAACTTGTTGGCAAGCACAACCCGTTTTTACAGCCTAAAATTATTTGAGTGAGCGTCTGCGTGGACTCACACATGATTGGTAGGAAACGGAGATGCCGGTGAAGTGATAGATAGCACAGGAATAGGTGGACACCCAGTGACTATAAAAGTGACTCGCAGCAACACTGCCGACATACAGTTGGATGGTGATGATCACAATGATTTCTTATCGACTAATGTGGATTTTGCTGTTATTATTGATGTTTGTCACACACGTCGCTTCGCATAGAGTGAAAGGTGACAGCAGTGAAGACAGCGTGACGGTTGCACAAATCAATGTGCAAATTTTTCTTGGAGGGAATAGTACATCAAATGGTTTTATGACGAGAAACATGATGGGAATGAAAGGAGAGAAAGGAGACCGTGAGAAAGCAGGTCCGCCTGCAAGATCCAGCACCAGAGAACAAATGCAGCTGCAACTTCTGTTCGCGACAGGATCAAATAGAAGAGAAACTATCAAATCTGACTGCAGTTGTCAATCAGTTGCAGTCATAAAAGGCAGAGAATAAAACAAAAAGCATAACTAAGAAAAGCAATACCGACAAAGATAGAAGTTACACAAGTTGTCAAGAGGCTAAACAGTTAGCAAACTACTGAGTAGAGTGTACACGTTGGATGTTGGAGATGGATTGGACTCGTTTCAAGTGTACTGTGATATGTCGACAGACGGTGGTGGCCGGACAGTGTTTCAGAAACGCCAAGACGGTTCTGTCAACTTCTACTGCGGATGGTCTGACTACAAAGACGGATTTTGAGTCTTGAACAGAGAATTCTGGTTGGGATTAGACAAAACACACAGACTGACAAAGCAGGCACAGATTCTTCGAGTAGATGTAATAGATTGCAGTGGTCGTCGAGTTTATGCCAAATACACAGGATTCGTAGCAGAAGACGAGAGGATTAAGTACTTGCTGAACTATGAATGTTAGTTACAAGGGAGCGCAGGAGAGGCATTGGCTAGGCACAAAGGAATGAAATTTACCACTAAGGTCCTTAGTAAGGATGCTGACAACGACATCTTAAACATTAAGAGTCCGTGAAGTAGCAATTGGGCTGTTGACTGGAATGGAGCATGATGGTACGACTATTGTCATAAGACCAACTTGAATGGTCTCTACTTGAAAATGAAAAGTCTACTAACGCCAGTGGGATCGTTTGGTCTACTTGGCAGGATCGCATTCCTCTCAAATTTACAGAATAAAATTGCGTGTTAGTTCGTAAATGACATCTACATGCTAGTTAGAGAGCGTTTACGTTAACTCAATTCATTAATTTTAGCACAGAACGCACTACTGTAGTCGAGTTGCAGCATCAGCAGGCAAAACAAAAGCTTGTTTGTGTTTGCGTATGTTAAAAATGTTGTAATTAACAATAAGCTTGACGTTGAAAGAAATTACAAGCGGTCCGGGGACGTAGCAAGTTTTAAAAAGGGTTTACTACCAGCCCGAGGCATAAATTCCTAGTGCCTCGATGTCCAGATATATATGAACGGACACATGCATGCAGACCATATTATAAGACAGTAACAACGTTTCGACATATAGCTTGACATTTCTATACATTTTAATACCCAAGCTATTTTCATGCCAAGAAATAGGCAACGGCCCAAAATAATTTTTAAACTAAACATTATAATAATTTTTATAGATTACATCTAATTAAGTGCTAATTCTATATTAGATACCGGTTGCAATATTTTATGTTCTTCCAATATTGACAGCCGTACAATGACAACCATTAGTCTGACTATACATAGCCGTGTATAATTATTTATGAGTCGAACAATAAATGTAGCAGCTATACAATGAGAACGAGCAATGCAGAGTTAACGCACAGCGTACGATGCAAAAAATTTTAGCCATGGAGTCACAGACAACCTTAATTAGTAACTCATTACAACATTTTACTCAATGTTATTGCAGCCAGAAAACGGTACCGCATTGCAAGCACAAACTTTGATAAATTTGTACAAACTGCGGGTTTGTTTGCTTATCGGTAAATTACGAGTAGGCAATATATTATTTATTTGTCAAATTGCAACTTGTACGCAGCAAGATACGCGCCTACAGTTCATCTAGACTCGTACCCAGTACTCTCCTCGCGCGTTCATGTCTATCCACATGCTCGACCACGTGCTGGCGTAAACTCGACTACCGTTACTGTTGTCACACACGTCGCTTAGCGTGGAGCAAATAGTCACATGCAGCAATTACTGAGTGACGACAGTGCAGTGGCGTATGCAGGCTGGATTCTAGCAAAGGAAGTTGAGTGAGTAGTGTCACGCCCGTTAAACAAGCTAAATCCGTCGTGCCTGTCCAGGCCGATTAGACTTCTTGCAAATACATTCACCGTACCCGTGCATGCATATCTAACGCATTCAGCTCTATAGTAGTACAGTACTGCATGTAACGAGTGCGTAGCTTTTATATATTAGTAGGGTAGACAAAAGAAATATTTGCTCGAACTCAACCAGAATCAGAGCAGTTTGGTCTAGAATGAAATGTTTAGACTAATCTGCGCAAGAGAAGGAAGGGCTCTTTAGCACGTGATGTGACCACTCCCTTTCCAAATGCAATCTCGACAGAATACCTTTAGCCGATCAGAGTGGAATTATATGCTTAATGTACTGTATTTTGTTTGGACAACAAGCGAGTTACTTATCAAGTGTTCATGATCAGTTGTAATGGGATCCCGTTTGGGAGGAACCACAACTCGATCATTGCGTCAGTCTACCTCAAAGTTACGGCAGTCAGAAAGCGGTAGGGAAAGCAAAATGTTTGCTAAGTTTGTCTAAATTGCAGATTTGTCTGCTTACCGGTAGATAGACACGGGCAAGCAATTCATGACGTCAATTTGCAACTTGTTTGCAAGCAATTCCGCGCTTACCGCTTTTCGTTCTGTTGAGTGGGCGTCTACGTGGGCTCACACGTGATTGGTAACAAACGGAGAACACGGTGAAGAGGTAATTAGTACGGAAATAGGTCGAAACGCGATGACTATAAAAGTGACTCCAGCAGCACAACCGACATACAGTTGAATGGTGATGATCACAATGATTTCGAATCGACTAATCGGGTTTCTGCTCCTATTGCTTATATTTGTCACACACGTCGCTTCCCGTGGAGTAGAAGGTGACAGCAGTGAAGACAGCGTGACGGTTGCACAAATCAATGTGCAAGTTTCTCTTGGAGGCAATAATAGTACATCAAATGGTTTGAAGTCGAGAAAAATGCTGGGAATGAAAGGAGAAAAAGGAGACCGTGGGAAAGCAGGTCCGCCTGGAAGACCAGCACCAGACAACAAATTCAGCTGCAACTGCTGTTCGCGTCTAGAAGAAATCGAAGGAAAACTATCAAATCTGACTGAAGTGGTCAATCAGTTACAGTCACAAAACAGAGACAAAGAAAGAAGTTACACAAGTTGTCAAGAGGCTAAACAGTTAGGCAAACTGCTTAGTGGCGTGTACACTTTGGACCTTGGAGATGGATTGGGCTCGTTTCAAGTGTACTGTGATATGTCGACAGACGGTGGTGGCTGGACAGTGTTTCAGAGACGCCAGGACGGTTCTGTCGATTTCTACCGCGGATGGTCTGCCTACAAAAACGGATTTGGAGACTTGAACGGAGAATTCTGGTTGGGATTAGACAAAATACACAGAATGACAAAGCGGGCACAGACTCTTCGTGTAGATCTAATGGATTTCAGTGTCCGTCGAGTACATGCTGAATACAGAGGGTTTCAGATAAGTGACGAGTCGAGTAAATACTCTCTGGCCTACACATCATACAGTGGAAACGCAGGCAATGCAATGGCTCATCACAACGGGATGGCCTTTACAACTAAAGACAACGACAATGACCAGCTGAGTATCAACTGCGCCACTACCTATAAAGGACCATGGTGGCACTACAAATGTTTTGATTGTAACTTGAATACTCTCTACTTGAAAAATGAAAAGGCTACTACTAAATACGCTGGAATCGTTTGGAATACTTGGCAACACAACATTCCTCTCAAATTTACAGAAATGAAATTGCGTGTTAATTCGTAAATGACATCTACTGCTACTTAAAAAGCGTTTACGCTGACTCAATACTCTACTGTACTCGTGTTGCAGCAGCAGATAAGAAAGAAGCTTGTATGTGTTTGCGCCTACTACAAATGTTTCAAGGATACACACACACACACACACACACACACACACACACACACACACACACACACACACACACACACACACACACACACACACACACACACACACACACACACACACACACGTCGTAATTAAAAGCCATTACAAGCGGCCTAGGGACGTACAGCTATGGATTTGAAAAAAGGGTTTCTTACCCGCCCGAGACATAATTTTTGGTGTCCACTTAGAACGAAAACTGTTTTTATGCTACAGGAGAAGCAACGTTCAAAATTTCAATGTTTATTTGCCCTGCCAATCTTGGACAGCCGTAACACACTAATTATTTATAATGTACTTAGCTAATTAGCTAGTACTATCTTGAATAAAATCGCTACTGCACAACGTACCATAGTGAGTAGAGCCTCGGGCTCTTTCTAATGTCGCCTGCATGCGTAGCCGATCGATTTCCTTAGAACAGTATACAATTAAACGCGATTTACCGGAGGCAACTTTACACAAAACTTTAATACCTGACCTGCGCATGTGAACGATAAGTTAGCGCAAAGTAGCATGCGCCAAACAGTCGTGGATCATTAGATGCCATCACAGCGCCAATTAGAAATCGGTCTCTACATAAACTTGTTCAACCGGTCTACATATCACGAGGTCTTTCAGCTGGAAAGATGCATGGAAACAGAACACCTTCCACTGCCCATTTACGTTTGTCTGCAGGGTATTTGAAACAATTCTCCATAGTCTCCCTAGACACAACCCAGAGATAGTAAAGCACAGTACACCAACACACATAATTAATTAACACACAATAGTTATTTCGGTTTTGTCTAAACATTATAGTTAAACCAGTCGACCTTCAATATTTCGTTCCAGTTTTCTTTCCCTATGGCTTGTCTTGTAATAGCGTCTTGAATGTAGAATTCTCTTCTTGCTTGATATTTGGGCAATCCGAGACCATGCAGCCGTTGCAAAAATCTGGTTTAAATTAATTTAAACCTTTTGGCAAGGAGAAACGCAACTGCTTTATACCTCTAAGTAGTCAGAAACCGTGACATCACTAAAATGACAATTATTTGATAGCATTTAAGTTTTTGTGTTGATGATCCGGAACAATCACGTTACGAAATCATGAGCTATCACTCGACCACCAGGTTTCAACCAATTCTATAGCAAAACAAGTTTGCTACAAAAACAACAGTAAAGAGTAATTGTTAAGATTATTTTAACGAGGATGGGCATGCAATCTTAAGAACACGATCCGCACCTCTTCTTCAGCTTCCTGAAGAGCAGCGTGCAAAGCTGCTGATCTGTTGTTATCACTGCGAGCAGAAGAGACATGTACAGGGCCGGATCTAGAAGGGGTTTAGGAAGTTGCAACCCCCTCTTTTTCAATAGGCTTGGTTTAATAATTTTAATAATTTCATTAGAAAAGAGAAAATTAGTAATGCTATAAATAACTGCTAACGGTGAAACCCCTCTTTCAAAAATTTCCAGGATCCGACGCTGCATGTTCTTATTATTTCAAGATGCAGACAGTAAACTGTAGTACCGTCGAAAGCAAAAACCGGCGGCTGTCCAATATTTGATAAACATGTCCGATATACGGGAAAAGCTGCGGAAGTTCTAGTTTGTAACCGTGAACAGCAATACGCCAAGTGATCAAGCTCAATCTAGCACGTCGTGTTACCATGTGACTATTCCCTACGTTCATGCCTTAGAGACAAGAAATTGTCGTCTGGTTTTCGTACGCCAGTGTCCGATATTGGGGAGTGTCCGATAATTGATGACTCTACGCAGTGCATGGGTGGGGAATATCGTACATATATTATCCAACAACGATGTCGTACCGCTAAAATATAATCCGCCAACATGCTTTTACTGATTTATCGTCAATATTTAGCAAACAGTCAAAATAAATTCCCGCCAATGTTCCATCTTATATGGTATAGTACATTGGTTATGTGAAATAGTTCCAAGTAAAAGTGGTGGGACAATTTTTTTCACTTTATATGTGGCTATGATGTTGGGCAAGATGGCAGGTTACAAAATTAGAATAATCAAATGGCCTGCTGCAGTTTTCAATTTGTGTAATAACTACGATCTAACATGATAGGTTTCCAACATTTCAACAACAACCTTATCAAACAATAGAATTACTGCTCAACAAAAATTGCAAATTTTTGCGCTAAAAAATCAAAAGTACATTAAAACTTTTGAAAAATTTACAGGTTTAAATAACATTGAAATGCAAAAGACAAAATGAACAAAAGGGACACAGACCCGCTTGTAACCCATTTCAAACGTCCAATCTTGCTGTTAATCACGACTCAAATCCTTAGCACATTTGTAGCAGACGCAAACACAAACTAGTTTTTATTTTAGGTCAAGTACCTACTGTGTTAATTGTAGACTGGAAAGGAGCATGGTGGTACTACCATTGTCATAAATCTAACTTGAATAGTCTCTACTTGAAAAATATAAAGTCTACTAACTACCTTGGGATCGTTTTGTCTACTTGGCAGGACGGCATTCCTCTCAAATTTACAGAAATGAAATTGCGTGTTAGTTCGTAAATGACATCTACTACTACTTACAAAGCGATTACACTGACTCAATACATTGATATTAGCACAGAACGCACTCTACTGTAGTCGTGTTGCAATAGCATCAGAAAAATAAAAACTCGTTTGTGTTTGCGCCTGCTACAAATGTGTTAAGAATTTGAGTCGTAATTAACAGCAAGACTGGACGTTGAAAGAGGCTACGTGCGGGTCTGTGCCCTTTTGATCATTTTAACTTTAGCATTTCAATGATTTTTAACCCTATAATCTTTTCGAAAGTTTTAATATACTTTTGATCTTTTAGTGCAACAATTTGCATTTTGATAGGGTGGTTGTTGAAATGTTGGAAACCTATCATGTTAGATCTTAATTATTACACAAATCGAAAACTGCAGCAGGCCATTTGATTATTCTAATTTTGTAATCTGACATCTTGCCCAATATATGCATCATAAGAGTCATTTTAAGATCTAATTTTCTCTGTAAATACTTCTTTTGTTTAATATGGAGACAAGTCAGATACTTTCCGTGCTCGGTGGGCATCTAGTAGACGTCTGCAGTCAACATTAACACAATTATTCACGGTTTTCGCCTATATTGCATTCGCATCAAGCAAAGCGGGTGTCCGATACCAGAGAACAAGACCCATCCTCTTTTAATTGCAGCTTCCTGAAGAGCAACGTACAAAGCTACCTATTATTTCAAGGTGCAGACAGTGAACTTTTTGGTACTGGCGAAAGCAAAAACCGGCGGCTGTCCGATATTTAATTGGGTGTCCAATGGACAGGAAAAACAGCAAAAGTTCTGTTTTGTCACCGTGAACCAGCTGCAATACGGCAAGTGATCGAGCTGAATCTAGCACGTCGTGGTACTACTCTCTACATTCACGCCGTAGATACAAGAAATCTTCGTCTGGTTTCCGTACGCCAGTGTCCGATATTGGGGAGTGTTCAATAATTGAAGTATGACTCTAGTTAAAAATAAGTGGCTGCATCATGAAGTTTGCAATTGCGAAATCTATATAGCATCGATAGCCAAATTGTCATGTTTACCAGCGTGACAGGGTAGCCACAACAGATGGCGAGCACAGGTTAGCATCTTGCAATCTCATCCGCGCCAAATATCGCATGACGCTTGATTCACGTGGCGATGACGTCAACATATCTCTGTGGTTAGATTGATGGCGGATTTCAGACCTTCTCTGCGGGTGTGACATTAACGACGTCATCACTTTTCACGGAACACTGGGGTGCTACTTTGATGTCTCGGTGTATATTAACCGTGCGAGTCTATGGCAAAAGCAACAAGTTTCCTTTTCGAACTTTTTACTAGCACGTCTAACGATTCATTGAATCAGGCAAGGCCTCATTAGGACCCGGCACTTGCGTGTTTTGCAGCTTTTGCAGACATGAACAACGTCTTTCTGATCTCTATCGTGACTCTACCGCGTCATTTTTAGTGATGATGTAACATTGGGACTTGACAGACGTGAACTGTGGGTACAAAGTCACGTTCGTAGTAAGTAGGCTAGGTGTTTTAATTGTGTGTGTTGGACGTTGTAATGTAGACAGCAGGTAGGTAAATTGCTGTGAGTAATTGACCATTATTACTACACCATAAATATGAAGTTGAAATAGCAAGTGGCAGTGTGTTTTCTCCTGGGGCATGTGACACAGTAGACCAGAATGATAGTGAAAACCAATATATTGTCATATACAAAACAATAATTGAGTTGATTCAGGTGCTAGAATGTTGTGAACAAGAGGAAGGCCTTTCATCTCAGATTCTCTAGGCCGAAAGGAAGAGAAACCACAGTTAGCAACAAATCATTCAATGGTGAAAGAGAACATTATTTTCTCGATTGGCTGTCTGCAAAAGTTGTATGTCTTTTGACCAGTATTTAAATAAGTGAACTGGCAGCTTACTCTGACGACTTAAAGGAGATCTTTAAAATTACTAAAGCTGCAGAATCCTGTGTAAACAAGATCTTTTCATTAATCATTATCCTGAATTGCCTCAACTTTTTAATTTTCTTTCATTCTCATTCGTCGTTCAAGTAACTTGATGCAGTTCTACTTTTCCTTCAATTCCTGCAGCAACTCCTTGAACATGATGTACAGTCAGAACTCAAAATGAAATCATGCATTCCCTTCCTACCTTTCAGTACCACCAGACTTGTCTATAGACTTGCCTTCGAGAAGGTCATTTCCTAAATGAAGCACATTGTAGGAAGTATTCAAGATGTGCAAACAAAACCATTTGCTAAGTGCGTAACCACACAGAACACGTCTAGTCGATATCCTACTACGTACGCTAGTTTGCACCCACAATTCACGTCTGTCAAATCCCAATGTTACATCATCACTAAAAATAACGTGGCAGAGTCACGGCAGAGATCAGAAAGAGGTTGTTCATGTCTGCAAAAGACGCAAAACATAAGAGCAGGACTCCTAATGTGGCCTTACCTGATTCGATGCATTGCCATACGTGCTATTAGGTTCGAAAAGAAAACTTGTTGCATTCGCTATGGAATCATGCGGTTAACAAACGCCGAGACATCAAAGTAGCAGCACCCCAGTGTCCCGTGAGACGTGATAACTTCGTTAGTGCCACGCCCGCATAATAGGTCTAATGACGTAATTGCAACTTGGTTGCAAGCGCCACCAGCCAAAATTTCGTTCTGTGAATTGAGTGAGCGTCTGCGTGGGCTCACACATGATTGGTAGGAAACGGAGAGGCTGGTGAAGCGACAGGAAACAGGTCAAGACGCGATGGCTATAAATGTGGCTCCCAGCAGCACTGTCCACATATTCAGCTGGATGGTGATGATTAAAATGATTTCCTATCGACTAATGGGGATTTTGCTGTCATTGTTAATGTTTGTCTCACACGTCGTTTCGCATGGAGTGAAAGGCGACAGCAGTGTGACGGTTGCACAAATCAATGTGCAAGTTTCTGTTGGAGGGAATAGTACATCAAGCGGTTTAATGTCGAAAACAATGGTGGGAATAAAAGGAGAGAAAGGAGACCGTGGAAAAACAGGTTGGCCTGGAAGACCAGCACCAGAGAACAAATGCAGCTGCAACTGCTGTTCGCGTCTGGAGGAAATAGAAGAAAAACTGTCAAATCTGACTGAAGTGGTCAATCAGTTGCAGTCACAATATACAGACAATAAAACAAGTTACACAAGTTGTCAAGAGGCTAAACAGTTAGGCCAACTGCTAAGCGGCGTGTACACTTTGGACCTTGGAGATGGATTGGACTCGTTTCAAGTGTACTGTGATATGTCGACGGACGGTGGTGGCTGGACAGTGTTTCAGAGACGCCAGGACGGTTCTGTCGACTTCTACCGCGGATGGTCTGACTACAAAAACGGATTTGGAGACTTGAATAGAGAATTCTGGTTGGGATTAGACAAAATACACAGATTGACAAAGCAGGCACAGACTCTTCGTATAGATCTAATGGATTTCAGTGACAGTCGAGTACATGCTCAATACGCAGGATTTCAGATAAGTAACGAGTCGAGTAAATATTCTCTGACCTTTACATCATACAGTGGAAATGCAAGCGATTCATTAGCATATCACAATGGAATGGCCTTTACAACTAAAGACAGCGACAATGACAAGTATAATAGCAACTGCGTCACTTTGTCTAAAGGAGCTTGGTGGCACAAAAGTTGTTTTTATTCTAACTTGAATGGTCTCTACTTTAAAAATGAAAGGTTTAGTAACTCCGAGGGAATCAATTGGAATACTTGGCAGTCCAACATTTCTCTCAAATTTACAGAAATGAAATTGCGTGTTAGTTCGTAAATGACATCTATTGCTACTTACAAAGCGTTTACGCTGACTCAATACATATTTTAGCACAGAACGCACGATACTGTAAGTTAAGTTGCAACAGCATCAGATAAAATAAAGCTTGTTTGTGTTTGCGCCAGTTATACAAAGTTTCAAGTTCTTGGGTCGTAAATAACAGCAAGTTCCATGTTGAAAGCGATTACAAGATACACACACACGCACGCACACACGCATGCACGCACGCACGCACTCACGCACGCACGCACGCACGCACGCACGCACACACACACACACACACACACACACACACACACACACACACACACACACAAGGTATACGCAAGTATGGATTTGGAGAAGTATAATCCCTAGTGCTCCGATTATGGTGCGTAAATAGCGTCAAAAACACACTTCTTGTAACCATAGTTATAACAATATTTAAGAAGATAGAAAATAAAAAATATATTTGAATATTAGTAGAGGATTGTCTTATACTGATGTCCAGATATCATACAGTAGTGGACGGCATGCAAAGGATACTATTAAGGACGTTGCTAGATACTTGTATCTGTAAGCTTATATACTATAAGAAATCGGTACAACCACAGACAGCAGTGGTGACTAGAGCCTTGAGCATTTTCCAAAGTCACCTGCAAGCGATTCCTCTTATATAACAGTATATAATTAAATGATGTTTACCGGATGCAACTTCACACAAAACTTCAATACCTGAATTGCGCGTCGTACGCTAAGTTAGCGCAGAGTAGCATGCGTGAAACAGCCGTTGTCAGTAGATCCCATCATCTAAGAATCGGTTTCCATGGCAACCGGTCTACATATCACGAGGTCTCTCAGCTACAAATATGCATGGAAACAGAACACCTTCTTCAGCCCATTTACGTTTGTCTGCAAGGAATTTGAAACAATTCTCCAGAGTTTCCCTAGACACAACCTAGAGAAAACACATGCACGTACATCAACACACAATTTCGGTTTTGTCTATACATTCTATTAGAGCAGTCGACCTTCAATATTTCGTTCCAGGTTTCTTTCGCTATAGCTTGTCTTCTCATAGCGTCTTGAATGTAGAATTCGCTTCTTGGTTGATATTCGAGCAATCGGAGACCAGTCGTTGCACATATTTGGTTTATATTAAATTTAAAACATTTCTGCAAAGGTAAACGTAAGTGCTTAGCCCTCTCCGTAGTCAGAGACCGTGACGTTACTAAAATGCCAGTTTGTTTGATAATCTTTGAATTCTTGTGTTGATGATCCGGGACAATCGCATGTTAGGAAGTCATGGACTATTACTCGACCACCTAGGCTGGAGTGTGCAGCCGGTCATCTCTCTGCCGCGGGGGAGTTGACAGGCTGGACACTCGAGCCTATCGACCACCATGCTTCAACCAATTCTATAGCAAAACAAGTTTGATGCGAATACAGTAGAAAAATAATTATTGTATTATTTTAACGAGGATGTGCATGCAATCTTAAAAGATGTCCACGCATGCTCAAAGCTTTTAGTTGCTATATCAAATTTCTTAGTTAAAATGATCTGTCTGTAGCCAAAAGTGGCTGCCCAAAGTAAGGTAGCTAATTTAAAAGACCAAAAAATATATACAGCAATCATTTACTAATTAATTAATTAAATTATTTCTTTGCAAGCGTTGTAAATTGTTGATCTGCTGTACTATAATTATAATTAATTTTCTTTATTGGAATGTATGTAAACAATTTATTATTTCTTTTACAGGTTATAGTTGTTATTCAATAACTAAGCAGTGTATTTCAAATCATTCGACTTTGTCACTCAAATGTTTAAAGTACACAAAATAAAGGTAATACATAATAATTTTAAAATTTTGTAATGGCAAAAAATGGTAAAAATGGAAGTTAGTAAGTATATTTAAAATCTAGTCGATTGATGTCAATTAATATTAAATAGACACCTATATTGCCTTACAATTGTTATAGCATTTGCGTTAATTAAATTAATTATTATTGAAAGTGATTCATAAGCACCTATTAAATACATTTAAGTAAAAGCTGCAAGGATATCTGTAAGAGAGATCTGAAGCTGTACTATAAACTGTAACTGATACATACAGATTTAGTAAATTTTATATAATTATATATGGTTTGGATTAAACTGGCAAACTCCAGCAACCAATAACAAAGATCCTGCACTATTTGCAGTAAAGAGATGTGTTTTACAAATTTTGCTGCAATCTCATTTATTGACATATGTTCTAGAAATTTTATTATAATTAGAACCATACTTGAATCAAGACTATCGTTTGCTAAATGCTTTGACAACTGTAATATATTGCACTACACGGTTTCAGCTAGTACCATATACTCACTAAACTCACACTGACGTTTTTGAAGATGGGAAGATGGTCTCAACGTTTCATATAAATAAGACTGCTTAAAAAGAAATTGCGTCAAAGCATTGAGACTCAAACTGCATGTCTCTCATGCCCTTTACTAGGAACGAAATCTGTTTTAGACGTACTGTATAAAAATAGAGATTATCATGGCAGATCGAGATTCTAAATTCTAAACTTTGGTTACCTTGTCACAAAGACCTTTCTGCTTGCATCGTTCGTTGCACAAATCTACTAAATTCGAACAATATTCAACTGCTGTAACAATAGCACCAACGTACTCTGTTAGACAACAGTAAAATCAAAACAATTAGTTAACCAGAAAACACAAACAGCCTACCAGGTAGGCAATTTCTTACGCTTTGTAATTTGTCTACACTTTGTTTATAATCGACTCTAGAGTTGTTTCTGCTTGACTTGCATAGATCTAGTTACAATGCATTTTAATTAATTAAGCACACATAATTTGTGAAGGCTTTTTGCCAAATCACCTAGCATAGTCTAGCGTAACGCGCGCTAAAAGCAGAAGATTATAGTAAACATACCCCCTTAGATATAAAGCTACAATAAATAACAAAAGTGATATTTTATCGCGTTTGCTGTATCATATTATGCGGTTAATTGCTGAGCGTAGCGAGGATTCTAATCCAGGTCGCACAACAGAAATGGTTGTGGTCCTATATGGCTTTCCATCAAGCTTTTGGTGTGTGTGTGTGTGTGTGTGTGTGTGTGTGTGTGTGTGTGTGTGTGTGTGTGTGTGTGTGTGTGTGTGTGTGTGTGTGTGTGTGTGTGTGTGTGTGTGTATGAACGCAAATCTCAAATTTCTCCTCCCCACGACCACGTTTCATGATAGGACCTACCTTAAAAATCGTTTCCGTGTCCGACTACAGATGAGTCTAAGAGCAATTTGTGCAAGTGATCAAACGACGAAGAAAATGATTCATGAAGTTTCGTCGCCCCATCTTTTTGTATTGTAGCTAGGGACTGTGTGTACTTGACAACCTAGAAACACTTTCAGGAGTTGCATGCCACCTACAGTCAACTATTCACACGTCCCGTACTACAGTAGGATCAATCCTTTACTACACTGTGCTGCATCTAACACTGTTGATAGTCAATGTTTGCTGATATCGATTTCTATGTCAGTAAATACCACACCACTGTCGTTACAACGGAACTGAGTGCATACCTAGACTGTACATCTCAACGACGACTACCTATACCAGGTCTATATAAGTAGTCTAAACTACTAGGAAGTTTGCATGTTTACTTCCATGACAGCTAGGGTTTCAACAAATGCGTATTGTCTAGCTAGAACTCGGCGTTTCAGTAGACTGTCTGAAAACTCTGTTGGACGTGTTACTCACGAACGCGAGACGCCTACGGAAACCGTACAACTAGTTAATTAATAAAAGCTCTAGACTAGTGCAATATATCTATCCCATCCAGTACTGAAATCGGATCAAACAGAACTCTCTCATCGCTGCGGGGACCTGCCACTGGCATACGTCTAAGCGTAGCTATGTAGTTTCCCGTGCTCTAGCTAGTTAGCTGCATGTCAGTATACTTTTTGAGCTGCAGACTATCTTGCGTTGGGCTTCATTCTCAAAGCCTATGAATTCTTCTCCGTATAACATTTCTACGCACCTAACTCGCTCTGAATCCTAGTACACCATAGCTACGAGATATTCCGACGCCTTGCTCATGATAAAACAAAGAATATCCGGGGTGTAATTACCAGTTTTACGGTACTTGTAAGCTGCGCCTCACGTTGGGAGTAATGTTAACTAATTAATATGTCTGGCCGTTTACTGAAAACGACGCGCTCTAGCTAGACAATACGTATTTGTTGAAACCCTGAAATGGAAGTAAACATGCAAACTCTCTAGTAATTTAGATTACGTGTACTGGTATCTAGATCCAGGGGCGGATCCAGGATCTGAGGAGAGGGGGTGCACGGACATGAAACGCTAGACCACACCCATTTCAGGGAAGTAGTATAAGGTGAAAGTAGACTTTGCAACCAAAAATGACGGTAGATCTGTTGTCTTGATGTTGACTGCAACCATCAAAGACAAGCAGTCCACTATGGGGGCGAGTCAAACAGCTCAAGCGCGGATACAGGAGTTAAACGGGGGCCCGGGGTACACAGAGTCAAAAGAGAATTTCTTCAGGACGGTACGAAAATTGCAGTATAACGTGAAGCAAGTAGTTGTAATATATTCAAGGCAGATCTCTCACATAACTATTTAACAAACAAACCATTGCTAACAAAACTCGGACAGCTGAAGCCGCCGTGGGTTTCGCTTTGCAAATTCTTCCACGACGGCTTCAGCATCACACGGGATATCCCGGTGAACATGGAGCAGCGTTAGGCCATTCAAGCGTGACTCTCCCATGCCGCTACGCATGCAAGTTTTCAAAAACCGCAGACGGCTAATGGAACGTTCGCACTCCGCACTTGTTACCGAGAGTGTGCATGCTATCTTTAACAGCTGCCCAACATTTGGAAAGAAGTCCTTGTCGATTTGGTTGAGAACCTTCGAGGGTGTATCTTTATCTGCTGCAAACTGTACCGACCCGCTCCATTTCACTGTCCAGCTGTGAAGCTCCGTATCCAGAGCAGCTGCGGCTGGTAAATCATCGCCATACATCTTGACCAAGTCGGGAATATCTGCTGAAGACAAGATGTTGTCACTCACTGCCAAGGATGGTGGCAAAAGACGCGTGATTTGAGAAACAACAGCTGAAGAACTTTCGCTAAACCGGTAACCCATTTCATTGATGAGATGGTCCAGCATTGGGATGGTCAGCTGTTTCCGGTAGTAATCGGATGCAGAAGATGCAGGCACATTGCCGCGGTGCTGTTGACGTCCAGTCGTTCTTGGCAAGCTCTCTTCTACATTAACCTTACCGGCTACTTCCAAAGCCTTTTGATAGACTCGTGAATGGATTGTAGTGACATTCACCCTGGCACTGTGAAGTGTGGAAGTGACAAACCTTATTTCCTGGTATGCCTTCACTATGTCAACATAACGGCCCTGCAACTTGACACTCAGGGCTTTAGTGTACGCTAAAACATCCTTTGTCAGTATTAAAGTGAAGATGAACGGAAATCTTGTTAAAGCCAGAAAGAATGACTGTGCATCAGCTCTGGTTTCTCTGTTCCACTCCACCGAATCTTTGATCTCTTCCAAACAGAAAATCAATGGCTGTAAGAGATCTGCGAAGACCTCAAAGGCCTGGTGCCTTTCCACCCATCTAGTTTTGCAAAGTGACTTTATTCTTTTGCGATGCTCACCATCCAAAACCGCTCCTATCGACTTTTCTAAAGCAAGCTGTCTCTTTGGCGAGTTGGCAAAGAAACGGCAAATCCTGTCAGCGGTGTCCATGGCATTCTGGATTTCACGAATGCGACAACATTTTACCACACAAAGGTTGAGAACATGCGCATTGCAATGCGTATAAAGAGCCTTTGGGTAGAGCTGTGTTATGCGTGCTGCTGCTCCTTTCTTTCTTCCAGCCATGGCTCCGGCACCATCGTACGTCTGACCGATGAGATTATCGGCTGGAAGCTGCCAGTCGACTAGATGCCGAAGAATGCGATCTGCTATGGCTTCTCCAGTTACGCCAGTAACACACTCACTAAAACCTAAGAATCGCTCTTCGATACTTCGTGTAGCCTCCTTCACATACCGGACACTGATAGCCAGCTGCTCCTTATTGGCAGCATCTGTTGCTTCGTCTGCCATGATTGAGAAAAAAGGGGCATCTCGGACTTCGTTTAAAATGCGGGTGCGGATTATATGATCACATACGTCAATCAACTCATTTTGAATGGTTTTGCTTGTGTACAGAGCGTTTCCTTGGCAACCACCAGATTGAAGGTGATCAGCTAAAACTTTGTCTCCACTCTGAATCCGAAACTGAAGTAAGGCCATGAAATTTCCGTGATTAGCGTATGGCGTTTTCTCTAACCACTTCCAATCATCGCGATGGCCTCTCAAAGCAAGCCCTTGCCTGCCACAAAGTATAACAGTTTCTGCTACAGATCTTAGGATTTCTCTGTTTTTGGCAATACGCTGAGCTCGAAGGCTGGAAAGTTGCTGGTCAACTGGCAACTGTTTCTTTTCCATCACAGCCTTAAAATTCTCTGCCTTTTCAACAGCTTGTAAGTGGTACTTCCTTGCTGAACTCCCTCCGACACCAATGAAATGGTTACGCAGCTTCTCACTGGCCTTCTGGAGATTAGTGAGTGGTTTACTAATCAGAGTACCGGTAAAACTGTACACAGAGTACGCAGCTTGACCAAACAGGACACAGTATTTGCAGTAGCTTCCCTGCATTGTCTCAGAATACACAAGACCGTTATATTGGTGAAGCCAGTCATGTTGAAATGCACGCTTCTTCTTCCCATAAAGAACAGATGGAAAGCGGTAGGTAGCGCTGGGCCGGAAATGGTTAGTAAGTAGATGGTACTTTTCCTGATCTGTCAGAGTTCGTTCTTCCTTCAACTGTACAATTCTAGCAAAATCTCCGGAAGACACAGCTGGATGGATAAAAGTGGCATCGTCTGGTCTTTCCAGTGATGGTAAGCTACTGTTGTCTCCATGCAGATCGTCACCTCCATCATCCGGTACCCTGGATGAAAACATTTGCATGAGCATCCTTATCACAAACGTTATTTGCTGCCGTACCAACACCATATCCTAACCTAAATACGTACTTAGATACCTAGCTACCTACCTACCTACCTACCTACCTACTTACCTACCTACCTACCTACCTACCTACCTACCTACCTACCTACCTACCTACCTACCCACCCACCCACCCACCCACCCACCCACCCACCCACCTACCTACCTACCTACCTACATACATACATACATACATATTGGTCGAGTGGTTAGCACTCTGGTTTGCTAGTCCACACCGACTTACTTTGTAGAGTCCGGTCGTCTGTCCTCCTCATCCAAGCGAGGCCGCTTTGACACAGAGCCAAAATACTTCGTGAGAGTCTGAGACTGAGGGTTGGAAGGACGACTACGGGAAGCCATGTCAGACTTTACAGTACAATGAGCCTGTCACAAGAACGATCATCTCTAGTAAGCCCGTAATAGGACAGCATGCAGCAACCACGTGCTGTCACTTACGGTTTGCGATCGACCCCACGCTAGGACACGAACACTGCACGTGGCAACGTATATACGGGAAATACAAACTCGCGGTTCCACGCAGCGACACAGTGCGCAGTTCACAGTTGTCAGTCAGGTTGTCAGTCAAACACGAGATGGACACGTGATCGATAATCTTCGCATTAGCTCGTACTCTGTACCCAGACGCAATTCTTCGTGCACCCACATATTTCTGCTACGTGAGTGCGCCGCAAGAAAATGGGTATGGAACTTCGTGGCTATCTAGACCTTCCTCAAGACTGGCGGAGGGGGGGTGCACGTGCACCCGGTGCACCCTCCCTATATCCGCCCCTGAGATCTGATAGGTTACTCAGGTAGTCGTCGTTTCCCGATCGCGATCAGGACAATTGATGGTGGGATGGGCTTTTTGCTTCTTTGTCAAGGTGACTGAGATAGTCATTTATACATACATACATACATACATACATACATACATACATACATACATACATACATACATACGTACATATATATATATATATATACATATATATATTCGAGATCGCGCTAGACTGAACACCATTTCTGGCCAACATGCTAGTGCATGGTTGCAAGCATTGCCACACCTAAGCCTCGGCCCGCCGTGCCCAGCAAAGAATTTAGTGTTGCTATGAGAGTCTGGTTGGGCATTCCAATCTTCAACTTGCCTTCTGATGCCAAGCGCTGTACATGTGGTGCAATCATTGACAAATTCGGTGATCATTTATTGAGTTGCAACCAAGAGCAGAACCTGAGAATGAAGCGTCACAATACACTCTGTGAAGTAGTCTTCAATGCACTCCTAGTGGATGATTCTCGTTGTCGTCGAGAAATGCGATGCAGTAACACAAGCAATTTAAGACCTGGTGATATTTTTCAACCGAATTTCGAACATGGTCTACCGACTTATTTTAACTTGACTGTCCAAAACTCCTTACAGCCATCCTACCTTGTTCAAGCAGCCACTTGTCCAGGGGCAGCGGCTGCAGCAGGAGAGATTGAGAATAATCAGCGGCATAATGCGATGGTTTCGAACACTGAAGGTATTTTTATCCTCTCGTGGTGGAGTCTTTAGGACTAATTAATTAATTACCTGCAGGAAGTACTTGGATGGTGAATGACATTGGAGTGGATGCCGGATGTAGACAGTTCCGGGCGATCACACTGTATGTTCCAGTGTCGTTTCGTTTTAGACGTTCTAAAGTTAGACAGATAGAACTATCACTCGTCTGAGTGAGAATGATAATTTCAGACATTCTGTTGTCTGGCAGTTTGAAAATTTCTACTGTCAGTCGAGGCTTTCTGGCCAGCAGTTACATCGAAAAACATTCTCTTAGCATTCGGATTTCGTAGATGGTAATGTTTGTCTGTTGTTGAGAATTTCACTATTGCAAACACGGTCTCTCTGAAAATAATTAATGAAGCTTACTATTGTTCTCTATATTCAAAATTGATTTCAATTTATATCTATGTAGATTGACTTACCCCATAGGTTGAGAACTGCTTTTATCAAGTTAAGATGAGTTTGTAGATAATAATCAACAGTTATACCTTAAAACAAGGGTTTCATTTCTTTTACTATATATGTACTCATTTCAGGTTTTGAGTTTTTGTAACTTCTGAATTCAGATTTCTTCTTCACTCTGTCTGCAAACCTCAATATCCACCCAGCCACGCTGAGCTTTGCTTTATTCAGTCTGATAGTGTTTCCCGCTTTCTGATAAACATCAATACTTGTTGTCTGGTTAGAGAGAACGTGCACGAAGACCTGAACCTGTAGAGATAAACGGGGCAGCAGTGGATCAAAGCTCTAATGCTCAATTATTTGGACATACAAACAGTGCCTACCACAAACGATTGTTTTAGACGAGGCAGCATCGGGCTGCTCTAGGAGAATCGAGACACTCCATAACGCAACGAGTGGCGTCCAAATTGTGGTCTGCTTTTGTGTGCGACAGCGGGCTGTGAGGTGACGCATGATGCAGATCAGGTGGTGGTTCCAATGTGACGGAACGCATTGTATACCACCTCCCACGTGATTTGAGCCACCGATTAGCACTGGCCTAGGCGACATGACGCGGCGGTAGGGTCTGGCTACATGAGTATACTGCTGGATACGGCTCTGTACTGCTCCATGATGAAGCTATAGCCTAACGCCGTCTCTAGATTCATTTGGTCACGAACGATGGGTATGTGCTAGATGAGGGAGGGCTTAAATGTTTTCAGTGTAGCACCTGTAGATTCGTTCATTTGTTTGCGGACGGCTGGCTAACTAATTAATTCTTTCGATATACAGAGACGATCGAGTTAAAGGCTCTTCATGCTTGTCGAGCATTTACAAAACGTCTGCAGTCAGTATTAACACAATTCATCGCCGTTCTCGCCCATTTGCACTCGCATTAGCAAACTCGTGTGTCCGATGGTTGTACAGTAGTAGAGAACAAGACCGGCGGCTGTCCGATATTTGATGAGCGTGTCCGATAGACCGGAAAACCAGCGGAAGTTCTATTTTGTCACCGTGAACAGCAATACGCCAAGTGATCAAGCAAGAACAGGCGCGGGTCTTGTTCTCTAATCGGACACCCGATTTGCTTGATGCGAGTGCAATATAAGCGAGAACCGTAAAGAATTGTGTTAGTGTTGACTGCAGACGTCTACTAATTTAAATGCCCACCGAGCACGGAAAGTCTTTGACTCGTCTCCGTATCACACAAAAGAAGTATTTGGAGAGAAAAGTAGATATTGAAATGACTCCTATAATGCATGTATGGTCAATATTATAGACGCGGACTAGACAACTACGATCGCAAAAAGCAGATGTCAAGGCGACGTGTACAATATATATATATATATATATATATATATATATATATATATATATATATATATATGACGCGGCGGTAAGGTCTGGCTACGCAAGGCCATAGCCGCCGTCTCCAGATTCATTTGTTCGTATGTACATAATTATACGGTACCGAAATGATACGTTGCTAATTGATCAGTTAGTAAATCTATGTACATGTAAGTCAAAGACGCCGTAAGACAAGAATTGCACCGTTCCGCTTGTCTGCATCACTATTTATTCATCCTAGTTCGTGACTCAATCTACTGAATGCAGTAAGTTAGTTAATTGTAGTTGTGCAAAGACGACATGTATTTAAGTACACGTGATGCTCGTGTAGGAGTTGATTACTATAATTATCAAAAACTTCAGCTAAAGTTTTCCTGGAAAGCTTAGAGGTTTCTGTATTCAATTCTTACCACGTGACGTGATCAATGCACGTTATATTACTAGCGCATTCTCTATTGCGATTGTACTAGATTTTGACATTGAAACAGAAAATCAAAGTCAGTGCCGAATTCTTGACTTGATGATTAATGTACATCGCCTCCTAAATGGTTACTCTCAGTAGTCGCAGCAACCACAAGTTGAGAAATAATTGAACAATGTGGTGAAAGAACACCACATTAAAATGTCATGTCCCCATATACTACAGCGGCTATAAACATGTTTAGAAGTCGTTTAGGTCTAAACAGAGTAACAATAGAAAACGCAAAACATAGAAGTCTTGTCGTTCAATTCTAGTGATTAAGTTATAAACCTAACAAATTTCGTAATTAATTAACTATAAGAAAATGTAATTTTGACATAATTGCGTTCTGATGTCTGTTTCCTAGTTCCGATCGGATACTACACCATACGGTGGATAGCCGATCACCGATGTTTCTTCATACAGTAGACCACTTGTCAGTACGTCGGGCTGACGTCCAGAATCAACTACTGTCTCGTACGTAACCCACAATCGTGCTGTACTCTACGTAACACTATGTGACCGCAAGACAGGCGCTGTAATGTTGGTGGCCTTGGATTCCCAGTCGTAGGCGTGATCGCGCCACAACATCTCGCATGCTCTTGCTCTACTGCTTTTCATGATATAAGAAACCGTTTTGTTTTGTTTTGTTTATCTGTTGTCGCATATTTCTTATGTAAGAATTTATCACTGATGTATTGATTCATCATTAATGATGAGATGGACTGGTTTGTTGCGTGTCATTATCCGCTCGTTGTGCAGAAAGGACGTCAATCCGTAGGATGACTCAGTAGTGATCAAGTATAGAGGCACGAGATACAATTGATCAGGCAATGCATGGAGCGGTACCGCACAACGGCCTCTCGTGATGAATTATATTGTTACAATGTGATTACGGTCACAAGTAGGAGTCTGCACGATCACCAATGTGATGGAAGATGACAGCGACGTCGCCAGAATTTCATGGTTGCGGGCAGGCTACCAATTGACATTAAACTCAATTAATGTAGACTGACTACACACAAATCGGCTACACATGGGACTGATTCGGACTGTTGCCTATTGCATGATTATGATGCCGTCATGTATAGTCTACATGTGTAATCTACTGTAGTAACTATGACTGTCTAAGACGTCTCTGCTAGTCAGCAATCACACGTCACGCAATATCCAGAAACAGTTAGCCATGCATCCGGACGCGAAAAATCGTAGCAATGGGCTACTCCAGTTACCCTCCATGCAGAAGTATGCATGAAATTTTCCAAAGGAAAGAGAAAAGTATGAATACAGTATATTCATATCTGTATACCAGAGCCCAATGAACCAAAGCCCAACTTACGTACACCAGAGCCCATATAGGGCTCTACCAGAGCCAAAGATACCACATTGCAAGGCACACACATTCTCTATTCCGACGAGGCACGTGAGGAAACATTATTCCGAGGAGAGGCTATGTGCTCAAGCAGTGATTTCTGAGTAGGAAACTTCAAAGAGGGTTGATGAGTGATGTCATCCATACCCCTGCCTAGCTGGAGTGTAATTGCATAGAATTGCCCAATGCATACGGGCGATGCACGGACCTACCCACTCACAGTGTACGGAAATCTCTTACAAAACAAATGCTTTGCTACTTTTCCGGTGTTGGTGCACGAAGGAGCCAGGATATCAAATCACACATTTTTTTCTTTCCAAGCATATCAGCCCAACTTCCCACAATCCTGTCAGACTAAGATTTTTTCCATGGATTAAACACATCACAGAATTGCAGTGAGCGCGTCTTCTTCTGGAAACGCCAGTGCAACTACAGACAAGACCGTCAACCAAATTCGCACAGTCGACAAGAAAAGAGAGGACAGTATACAGATACCCCGCAAGTACACCCATCAACGATACTTGCCCATATCACACGCACACGCATGCGCGCGCACACACACACACACACACACACACACACACACACACACACACACACACACATGCACGCACGTACGCACGCACACGCACGCAGGGACGTACACACAAATGCCGTTGTCCTATTTTAGTTTCAGCAGTTTTCCAGCAATCACGGTCACCTCCACTGAACTACGAGTACAAACAAATCAACACCAAACTAAAAGGCCATGCGCTCTCAACAAAAAGCTATAAAAAATCTCCTAAAGTAACGGCTGTGGTAATAACTAATTATTCCCAGCCTTTCTACCAACTTGAGAGTCAGCTGCACACACGGAGAATAACAATCAACGAGTTGAATCCATTAAACCAGTAGCAACGACCACATGGCAACAGCAATATTTTCTGCTCACTGTATATGTCTCCTCACAATCCCCTTTAACCACGAGCCCACACTGACTCATACAAATTGACCTACAAATAGAGATGCTCATAATGGAACGTGGCACAAGAAACCATGCCATTAATTGACGACATCTAAAGAGCGTAATAAACGGCAGATAAGCAATGACCATCGTCATTATCAAATGGGCAAGAGAGGCTATAGTTGACAATATCTTAAAACACTGCCATTTACTCTAGCGGATAAGTACACCAATATGGTTACATATGGACCTTGTCGGTGACTCGTGTTATCGAACTACTACCAGTTGATCACATTTGCACACCTATTTCAGGAGTTAAACGTGTGGCGTGATATTCGATCTGTACGTAATCTCGCATTTGTTGTTTAACAGTTCCTGATAGGAATAAGGTACCATGGAAATACTCATAAGCTCAAGTTCGTCCGACTGCAAGTTCGTCCGACTGTTGCCAGTGTTGAACGACTCCACCAGCACATGATTGCTCTCAAAGAGTATACAGTGAGTTGTCAGTGACAAACGAGAATGATTTCAGTTGTTCCTCTCTCAGTTCTCTGCGTGGAAATCATAGCCAATGCATATGCAGCTTATGCTGATTTGTCAAATGCGGGTATTCAACATCATAAGTCTTTCACAAGAACCTCGTGCAATCTTTCAACTACATTCCAAGTGTTCCACCATGGTAACTGTTCGGTTCAAGTGCCTCTAAGGCAATGCTCGGGTCGATGCCACAGCAAGACACAAGCCTATAGGTCAACGAAAGATGGCACAGTCAACGTATACTTGAAATCAGATTGCCAATGCTGCCTCGCTCAAAAACATCGCACAATATCTGTGAGGAAGTATGTCCATTGTCCCGACGAAACATTCATTCTTCACGCACAGGAACCACTATGGTGTGAGTGCATCACCTGCTTCTAGTCGTAGACTATTTATAGATTGAGAACAAGTTAGAAAATATTTTTTTGCGCTAGAGAGAAATGAAGATTGAACATTTGATAAATTTGTTACTCAACTGGCTGTGTGTAAGTAGCATGTCAATACAATAGCAAAATTGACACAACCTGTTGTGAGACTAAACCTCAACCTCAAGTTTTCCCATGTCCACATCAATTTCCGTACAACAGAAACAATAATTAATAATGAATACAAAATACTTCTCACATATCTTGCTGCTACAGTATGAGAAAAATCATCAATGTCATTTGTAAACATGTAAATTGTACAACGTTCTTTAATCAATTACTGCCTCCTATACGTTGCTATCATCACAACTAACTACACAACAGTGTGATTGCCCATCAATTATTATTAGTATCAATTATTATTAATCTATTAATAGTCTTTGTCTTGTGCATAGCTAAGAGTTTCACAAACTGTCAGTCAACCTTGACAAGCATGGCCACAATCTCCATCAGTGCATCTAATGTGATGAATACAAGTTTGTAAGCTCACTAGGCAATCAGCAGTTGTTGAACTGTTCGTAGTGCATGCAGTCGTGAATTAATAATTTAGGATTCTTTTAGTATGTTTGAACCACACTGAACAATTGGTGTGATTTGAAACGTCTGCAAAAGTCGAGTTAGACAATACGTTTCTCTTATGTTTGTATAAAGAATCAACAAATCATTAAATAATTAAATATCTCAACTACACATAAACCAAGTTTCAGTAGCAAAACGAATAAGCATGCTTCAACCTCACTCCAACTTGCCAGGAGTAACGCGCGCTAGTGATTTCAGTACAAAATAAGAGTGTACAATAGAAGAAGCTTAGTAGATGACCCTTTTTACTGTTTTTGGTAACTTGTACCGCTACGCTACGCGTGCACTATTAACAGCAACTCAATAGACCCATACACAAACACACGCTTTCTAGTACGCAAACATATTGTCGTTGACGTCTCGTCAGTACACTAGACTGCTTACCTACTTTCAGTAGTTCCAAAATAATACGGCAAATCGCTTTAGTCTGCTCTCACACATGGCTATATTATCGTTGCAAGTCCCGTATCTAACGAAGTCCCGTAACCGGTACCACATGTCCCGTATTCGATACCATTGGTTCCCGTATACGGTACCGTCTATTTGACAGCGTATTATCGATGACCCACAACAACTAAACTATTTCAAATTTGCTACAACTGATGACGTATTGCTGAATAACGCTGTTTTATAAATTTGCTCCGTTTTGTACTCCTAAAACAACACTAACTTAGTCGTTTAGATACACCGTAACACGCATGCGCACAGTATTCAAATTTTGCAAAACACTAAAAACACGTAAAATAATTAACAAGACTTCTCAATAGTCTAAAATAATTTGTGCCATATTGACCTAATTTGAGCTCCTACTCACTACATGTATTTCTACAAGCAAGAGTCATCATATACTGTATACATATACATTCCTTGTGACGAGTTCTAAACCTATAATTTTTTGCATCAAAGTAAAGTGTTATTAAATATTTAATTTTAAAATTAACTTTTGTCTTTGTATGATAAAAATTGCAACATACCATAATAATGGAAACTAACAATCTTCAAAAACCTTCCATTTTGCAACCATGTCAAGCACACTGCATGCCTAGCATACCATAAACAAGCTTTAACAATATAAGTTTATATGTCTGTCTGTCAGTCTGTCTGACTATTTCTCCGTCTGTCTGTCTGTCTGTATGTATGTATGTATGTATGTTTGTAAGTGTTTATATATGTATGTAAGTATGTATGTATGTGGCTTAATTGGTTAGAGTGTGCAGTTGGAGATTGGCAACATCCGGGACCTTCGGGTTAGAGTTTGATTGCAGGAGGGCCACATACATAAATTTCCTTGGGCAAGGAACTAACATACAATTGCCTCTCTCTCCGGAGTGTCAGGTTCTGTCTACAGCAAGTATCTACAGCAAGTACAGCAAGTGTGAAGTACATCATAGTGACTTCCGATAAGTGACTTCTGATACAGTAGTGTTAGATTGCAGAATAGTGATTACAGTATCAAACCTGGACATCAGGGGCTCTTGTATGTACATATGTACAAAAAATGTATGTATGTATGTATGTTTGTCTGTCTGTCCGTCTGTCCTTCTGACGGTCTGTCCGTCTTGACAAGTTGTCAAGAGGCTAAACAGTTAGGCAAATTGCTAAGCGGCGTGAACACTTTAGACCTTGGAGATGGATTGGACTCATTTCAAGTGTACTGTGATATGTCGACAGACGGTGGTGGCTGCACAGTGTTTTAGAGACGTCAGAACGGTTCTGGTGACTTGTACCGCGAATGTTCTGAGTACAAAATCGGATTTGGAGACTTAGACGGAGAATTCTGGCTGGGATTAAACAAAATACACAGATTGACAAAGCAGGCGCAGACTGTTCGTTTAGATCTAATGGATTTCAGTGGCTGTCGAGTACATGCTGACTACAGAAGGTTTCAGGTAAGTGACGAGTTGAGTAAATGCTCTCTGATCTACACATCATATAGTGGAAACGCAAGCGATGTATTGGCTGGGCACAATGGGATGGCCTTTACGACTAAAGAAAACGACAATGACAAGTGCAGTCACAACTGCGCCACAAGCTATAACGGAGCTTGGTGGTACCGTATTTGTCACACATCTAACTTGAATGGTCTCTACTTGAAAACTGCAAATTCTCAACACTCCCAGGAAATCGTTTGTTTTACTTGGCATCGTAATTTTCCTCTCAAATTTAAAGAAATGAAATTGCGTGTTAGTTTGTAAATGACATCTACTGCTACTTACAAAGCGTTTACGCTGGCTCAATACATTGATTCTAGCATGATTCTGTAGTCGAGTTGCAACAGAATCAGATGGAATAAAACGGCTGTTACACAAAGTACCAATGGCTTGGATCGTAATAAACAGCAAGTTCCATGTTGAAGACATTACAAGAGGCATTCACACACGCGCGCACGCACACACACACACACACACACACGCGCGCACACACACACACACACTCACACATTCATTCATTCATTCATTCATTGTCCGCTACTCGTTTACGAGTTCACGACTTCTCTACTGATTAGAATTCAACCATCGCTTGTGTGTTTGTTCATGTGCATAGAGAACTATGCGAGAATGACAATGGCGATGACAGATGGCGCATACATATTGACTTGTAATTACTCCTTGAGCCATTTTTTGGTGCATGTGTCGTCGTTCTTCTAATTTTGTCATTCTCGCATCTTCAAACTTCTTCAGACCAGATAACACTTTCTTCCTCCAAACCAAACGATCAGGCGCCAGTGACTCCCAATAGTTCTGATTGATGCCCTCATTCTGCAGATGATGACGCAGCATGTCTTTATATCTAAGTTTTTTGGCCACCAGTTCTTCTCTTGGCATTTAACAACTGTCCATAAAACACTTGCTTTAGTAGCCTTCTGTCATTCATTCACAAACACATACACACACACACACACACACACACACACACACACACACACACACACACACACACACACACACACACAACTTTGAGGTAGAATGACGTAATGATGGAGTTGTGGTTCCTCCAAAACGGGCTCCCATTACAACTGATCATAAACACTTGACAAGCAACTCGCTTGTTGCCCAAACAAAGCACAGTATATTAGGGATATAATTCCACTCAGATCAGCAAATGGTATTCCGTTGACATCGCATTGGCAAGGGGTGTGGTCACATCACGTTCGTCAGAGCCCGTCTTTCTGCTGCACAGATTAGTCTAAACATTTCATTCTAGACCAAACCGCTCTGATTCTTTCTCTTGTTTACTCTACTAATATACAATAAGCTATACACTCGTTGTGTACTTTACACGCAGTACTACTATAGAGCTGCATGCTTTACGTATGCATATATTTGCAAGAAGTCCAATCGGCCGAGATCGACACGACGGATTCAGCCTATTTAACTTCCGACTCCTTGAATGCTAAACTTCCTTGTTAGAATATTCTGTATACGCCACTGCGCTGTCGTCACTCAGTAACTGCTGCATGTCACAATTCACTCCGCGTAAAGCGACATGTGTGACAAGCACTAACGGTAGTCAAGTCAAAGCCACCACGCGGTCGAGCACGTGGATATACGAGCGAGCGAGGAAAGGACTGGGTACGAGTCTAGATAAACGGTAAGCGCAGATCTTGCTGCCTAAAAGCTGCAATTTGACAAATAAATAATAAATTGCCTACTCGTAATTTACCGGTAAGCAGACGAAACCGCAGTTTGTGCAAATTCATCAAACCTTGTGCTTGCAATGCTGTAACGTTTCTAACTGCAATAACATGGAGTAAAATGGCGTAATGAGTTACTTAGGTTAGTCCGTGACTCCATGGCTAAATGTTATGCGTCGTACTCTGTGCGTAAACTCTGCGTAGCTTATTCTCACGTTATAGCTGCTAGTCTTATTGTTCGACTCATAAATAATTATACACGGCTGTGTATAGTCAGTCAAATGGCAGTCAATATTAGAAGGGAATAAAATATTACAACCCAGTACCTAATATATGGCTAGCACTTAATTAGATGTAATCTAAAAACATTATTATAATGTTTAGTTTAGAATTTGTCTTTGTCGTTGTATATTTCTTAGTATGAAAATAGTTTTGGTATTAAGATGTATAGAAAGGTCGATCTGTATGTCGAAACGTTCTTACTGTTAGAATACGCTATGCATGTCGTCCGTTTACACATACACACACACACACACACACACACACACACACACACACACACACACACACACACACTCACACACACACATATATATATATATATATATATCTGGACATTGAGGCACTAGAAATGTATCCCTCGGACTGATAGAAAACCCATTCAAAAACTTTCTACATCTCTGGACCGCTTGTAATGCTTTCAAAGTTGACCTTATTGTTAATTACAACATTTTGTAATATACAAACACGAACAAGCTTTATTTTGTCTGCTGCTGCTTATGCGACACGACTACAGTAGTAGTGCGTTCTGCGCTAAAATCAATGTATTGAGTCAGCATATACGCTTTGTAAGTAACGGTAGATGTCGTTTACGAACTAACACACAATTTCATTTCTGTGAATTTGAGAGGAATGCCGTTCTGCCAAGTCGATCAACGATCCCACTGTAGTTAGTAGACTTTCTATTCTTTAATAGATGCATCACGTCCAATAATAATTAAATTAATTAACCCAAATGCTATAACAATTGTAAGGCAATTGGTGTTTATTTATAGTTAATTGACATCAATCAATCTGAATTCAAATTTGCTTACTAGCTTCACATTTTCTATTTCTTGCCTCATTCTTTACAAAATTCCAAATACAAATGCATTAGCATTCTTTTGCTTTACCGGTAAACGTTTGAGTGACGAAGTCGAAAGATTTTGAAATACACTGCTTAATTAATTAATTATTGAGTAACGACTATAGTCTGCTGAAAGAGATAATAAACTGCTTACATACATTATTATTATTAAAACACAGGATTATAATTGTATTACGTCAAGTCAACAATTTACAACGTTTGCAAGAATATTAGTTAATTAATTGTTTAATTAATTAAATTAAAGATTGCTGTATTTTGGAGTTTTTCGAATTAGCTTTCCTACTTTGGCAACCTCTTTTGGTTACAGACAGACCGTTAACTAAGAAATTTGATATAGCAAGTAAAAGCTTTGAGCATGCGCGTACGTCTTGTGTGATTGCATGCACATCCTCGTTAAATTAATTCAACAATTACTTTTTCCTATTGCATTCGCATCAAAGTTGTTTTGCTATAGCATTGGTTGAAGCCTGGTGGAAAGTGATAGCCCATGACTTCGCAACATGCGATTGTCCCCGTATATCATCAACACAA
Organism: Corticium candelabrum; assembly: GCF_963422355.1. NCBI lineage: Eukaryota > Metazoa > Porifera > Homoscleromorpha > Homosclerophorida > Plakinidae > Corticium > Corticium candelabrum. Next base: position 5,570,718 of record NC_085087.1, on the reverse strand, counting down.
GAATTCAAAGAGTATCAGACAAACTGGCATTTTAGTGACGTCGCGGTCGCTGACTACGAAGAGGTCTAAGCGGTTACGTTTGTCCTTGCAGAAATGTTTTAGTTATGTAATATAGACCAGATATTTGCAACTGCTGGACTCCGATTGCTCGAATATCAACCAAAAAGAGAATTCTATATACTCAAGACGCTATTACAAAACACCCATTGCGAAAGAAAACTGGAACGAAATATTGAAGGTCGACTGCTCTAATAGAATGTCTAGACAAACCGAAATTGTGTGTTAATTGGTGTGTGATTTCACTAGGTTGTGTCTAGGGAGACTCTGGAGAATTGTTTCAAATTTCTTGCAGTCAAACGTAAATGGGCCGAAGAAGGTGTTCTGTTTCCATGCATTTTTGTAGCTGACAGATCTCGTGATATGTAGACCGGTTTTCATGGAGACCGATATTTATGTGATGGCGTCTACTGACGGCGGCTGTTTTGGGCATGCTACTCTGCGCTAACTCAGCGTACGCACGCGCAGTTCAGGCATTAAAGTTTTGTGAAAAGTTGAATCCGGTCAACCGCATTTAATTGTATACTGTTATAAGACAATCGATTGGCTATGACATTGGAAAAAGCTCGAGACTCTAGTCACTACTGCTGTCCGTGGTTGTAGCAATTTTTTTATAGTATATAATCCTATAGATACAAGTACCGAGGAAAGTTTGTTTCGTAGATTATGCTAGCAATGCCCTTAATACATTGATTTTAGCACAGAACGCACTCTACTGTAGTCGTATTGCAAATAAAATCTAGGCTTGTTCCTGTTTGCGCCTAGCCTCGTACCCAGACTCTGTCGCGCTAGTCTTGTCCGGTGCCCGTATGACAATTTCGGGCACTCCAGACGCTCAATACTAGTACTTCGACTTAGTATTGTTATCAATCGAAGCTAACGGCTTACCACATCGAACAACACATCTACACACAATTCGGCTTTCCAAATTTTAATTTTTTTTAATTCGGTTCAAAATAAAAAGTTCTTAAGCGTTGCCTTTTAAATTTATTCTCGATATTAAGAAATAAATAAGAAATTATGTTTAATTAAATTATAAGTGTTAATCCTTTGTAAGGCACCGGGTTGTGTAGTTTTTAATAATTAATGTTCTAGACACTCCTTGCGAAAGATGGTCTGGCTATGCGAGATTATTTGTGCCCAGGTGCAGTATCACGTTACTTGACGCTATGAACATTGGGGCAGAAAGATGTTAACAAGCGAGGAGGTGTACACTTAATTTCGTCGTGAGTACCTTACTTGCCAGACCGCTAACAGAGTTACAAAAGTCACTAAGACAGAAAATTTAAATTCCTACACTGATTGAGAAAGCTCCATCCCCATAGCTCTCCGGTTACTACGCCGGTGATGAACTTTCAGTACGCAGCAATACAACATAGTTTGCGCGCATTACTACTGTTAAACAGTATCTATCAAGTACGTCGCGGGTGTTACTGTATAGTCACTGCTATGGTTTCTATCATCCCGCTCAGTGTTTGGTGAGTGTAGGAGGGACACGCCAACGTCTGAGCTTTCTATTAGGTTATATTCTTTACTCTTTACTATAATTTAGCATTGGTTTTTAAATTTGATGGTCTAGGAAAAAGTAGTAGTGACTGTCAAACTGAGGCGGCAGAGACAAGAAGAGATTGAGTAGTCTAAAAGCTTGATAACTACAGTGGTATGTATAAACAGGCAAAATTTGGAGGTCCTACTCTTAGGTTGAATTGTTGGCAGTCTCTAAAAATTTATTATGTTTAGTAATTTTTAATTAAATATTTGGGCTCCAATCTTTTCGACATCTGACTAATAAAATTAAGAGAGTCTTTGACTCTTCAACTCTTCGTACATCGCTGCTCTGCACGACTACAGCTACAATAGCCGTGTGAGTCGACCAGAATTTAGAAACCTAGCAGATTTAGCTAGAAAATGAGCTACACAAAGTCTGTAGAGGTCCTGTATATATCGGCTAGTCCAAAAGAACGCGGACTACTATAGCTACACATACCAGCTACTTGAGAGGTGGTAAACGATGTAGTTTACCTGACTGTGCTCACGACAGAATCTAGATTATTATGGACTATATAATCACCTCTTTTGTACTGTTATGTATACAATTACTTTCTTTCAACAATAAATAATTCGCTAAGTTGTTTACCGCTCCGGGTTTTCTAAGCCACTCGTCCAAATGCAGACCCATATGGTATATGACTTTGTTTCTGGAACAGACCTTAGCTACTGATGTCATCTCATCTTGATACTGTTTATGTTTGTGGGGGATAGTTGACGTAGCACCGAGTGAGTAAAGATAATATTTAGGTTACGGTTTCTGATTACCACCGAGCTAGATATCCTAGGCTTTCGAAGATCAACGAACTTTGGTTAGATGCTCACTGATATCGGACTTCGTTTGGGTTATCAAAGGAGTCACCTAGTGAATCGACTAAGAAATGTTGCTAGTAGAGAGATCGTTTGGGCGGTACATGCATGCATCTAAATACGTCATTCTTCCGCAAGTTAGGGCTTCAGAAAACGGTACAGGAAACAAAACGTTTGCTAAGGTTGGCTAAATTGCGGGTTTGTCGCTTACCGGTACATAGACTACACGGGCAAACAATTAACGACGTCAATTTGCAACTTGTTTGCAAGCAAACCCGCGCTTACCGCTTTTTGTTCTGTTGAGTGGGCGTCTGCGTGGGCTCACATATGATTGGTAAGAAACGGACAACACGGTCAAGAGGTGAGTAGTACGGAAATAGGTCAAGGCTCTGTGACTATAAAAGTGGCTCCAGCAGCACAACCGACATACAGTTGGATGGTGATGATCACAATGATTCCGTATCGACTAATCTGGATTTTGCTGCCATTATTGATGTTTGTCACACACGTCGCTTCGCGTGGAGTGAAATGTGATAGCAGTCAAGACAGCGTGCCTGTTGCACAAATCAATGTGCAAGTTTCTCTTGGAGGGAATAGTACATCAAATGGTTTGATGTCGAGAAAAATGTTGGGAATGAAAGGAGAGAAAGGAGACCGTGGGAAAGCAGGTCCGCCTGGAAGACCAGTACCTGAGAACAAATGTAGCTTCAACTGCTGTTCGCGTCTGGAGGAAATAGAAGAGAAACTATCAAATCTGACTGCAGTGGTCAATCAGTTGATGTCACAAAAGGCAGAAAATGAAACACAAAGTACAACCAAGAAGAGCAACAGCGACAAAGAAAGCGGTTACACAAGTTGTAAAGTGGCTAAACAGTTAGGCCAAGTGCTGAGCGGCGTGTACACTTTGGACCTTGGAGATGGATTGGACTCGTTTCAAGTGTACTGTGATATGTCGACAGACGGTGGTGGCTGGACAGTGTTTCAGAGACGCCAGGACGGTTCTGTCGATTTCTACCGCGGATGGTCTGACTACAAAAACGGATTTGGAGACTTGAACGGAGAATTCTGGTTGGGATTAGACAAAATACACAGATTGACAAAACAGGCGCAGACTCTTCGTGTAGATCTAATGGATTTCAGTGGTCGTCGAACACATGCTGACTATAGAAGGTTTCAGATAAGTGATGAGTCGAGTAAATACTCTCTGACCTTCACATCATTCAGTGGAAACGCCAGCGATGCATTATCATATCACAATGGGATGGCCTTTACGACTAAAGACAACGACAATGATAAGTGGGGTGCCAAATGCGCCAAAAACTGTAATGGAGCTTGGTGGTACAACAAATGTTATTATTCTAACTTGAATGGTCTCTACTTGAAAACTGCAAATTCTCAAAACAAAAAGGGAATCGTTTGGACTACTTCGAAGCACTATTATCCTCTTAAATTTGTAGAAATGAAATTGGCTGTTAGTTCGTAAATGGCGTCTACTGCATGCTACTTACAAAGCGTTAACGCTATCCCAATACATTGATTTTAGCACAGAACGCACGAAACTGTAAGTCGAGTTGCATCAGCATCAGATCAATAAAGCTTGTTTGTGTTTGCGTCTGTTACACAAAAGTTCCAAGGACTTGGGTTGTAATTAACAGCAAGTTCCATGTTGAAAGCGATTACAGTACCAGCGGTCTATGTATATCCCATGCAGAGATTTGAAAAAGATGTATCATTTTAGTGCCTCATTACGGCGCGTAATCAGCATCAAAATACACTTCCTGTAACTATAAATTTAAAAATAAATTAAGAAAGAAGGAGAATAAAACAAAATTGAATTTATTATTAGAGAACGGTCTTATATTGACGTCTAGACACAGGAATTCACGGCATGCAAAGGATACTATTGAGGGCGTTGCTAGCTTAATCTACGAAACAAACTTACCTAGTTACTTGTAGGCCTCTATATACTATAGAAATCGGTATAACCACAAACAGCAGTAGTGACTAGAGCCTCGAGCTTTTTCCAATGTCGCTTACATGCGATTGTCTTAGAACAGTTAAATGCAGTCTACTGGAGGCAACTTCACACAAAACTTTAATACCTTTACTGCACGTGAGTACGCTAGAGTAGCGCAGAGTAGCATGTGCGAAACAGTCGTGGTCAGTAGAGGCCATCACAAAATAATATGTCTCTATGTAAATGTGTTCAACTTGTCTACATAGCACGAGGTCTTTCGGCTAGAACGATGCGTGGAAACAGAACACCTTCCTTGGCCCATTTACGTTTGTCTGCAAGAAATTCGAAACAATTCGAGACCTCCAGAGTCTCCCTAGACACAACCTAGAGAAAGCACACGCTAATTAACGCACAATTTTAGTTTTGTCTAGACATTCTATTGGAGCAGTCGGCCTTCAACATTTCGTTGCAGTTTCCTTCGCTATGGCTTGTCTTGTAATAGCGTCTTAAATGTAGACTTCTGTTCTTGGTTGATATTCAAGCAACCGGAGACCAGCCGTTGCAAATATATGGTTTATAATAAGTAATTAAAATATTTCTTCAAGAGTAAACGTAACCTTATATCACTTTCCTTCTGTCTCAACAGAAGTGCCTTCGCTAACGATTCTCGATATCCAATCAGGACAAATTGTAGTTGCCAACACGTATGTTAGAGGCATAACTGTTTCGTTTGGAGATAATGTTACAATGAAGTTTATTATCTCTGGAAATCCCAAAACGAGCCTTTTGTTGACACACAACGACAATCTCTAAATATCAAAATATATATTAAAATACTGTTTAAATCTATCACATCAAATTCCAACAACAATCTGTTTGTCTTACAAAGCTGATCTTCATACCGACCTTGAGATCAGAAACGGTACTCAACAAATTTTGTTAAGTTTTGCTCTCGTTCATGTGAACAGAGTATTTAATACAGACAGGACACATTGCCACCATACCTTTGACATCTTGTTGCCATGGATGTCTCAGTGACACTTCTTATTCTGGTGTGACCCAACTAAATATTTATTGTTTGTCAAATTTAATTGAAATGCTATTTGACAGGGTTGGCTTGGTGGGGATTTTTTCTGATTGCACTGTTTATGCTTGTGGTTATTGGTGTCCTTACTTTCTTTGCTTATAAATACCGTGAGACTGTTAATGACTTTGTGACCAACTTCTGCAGCAGGGCAGGTATTATTTCATGTACCAGAATGAGTGCTCACAGACTGCAGTAATTCTATTTGTAGGGCACAGTAAGAGTCCAACAGTTCACTGGCATGTAACAACAGCTTATACCATGGGAGAAAATGACAATCGGTATTTCTATTTCACACACACACACACACACACACACACACACACACACACACACACACACACACACACACACACACACACACACACACACACCATCGTATTCATCGTGTGTTCCTGGTGTACTTACTAGTACCCGTTGGGAAGAATATGCTGATGACCATGATGACTCTGATGACGACCCTGACCCACTAGCCATAAGATACTTTGAATCATTTAAAGCCATCCGTTCAAAGCACCACCCCAGGCTCCCACTTGAGTTCTATAAGCCACATCAACAACCAACGGCAACAGCACAGACTGATGAAACAGACAAAGAAGAAGACGTTCACAGGAAAACTACCAGACGCCCTTCAGCAATCAGAAAATGTATTTTCAGAAAACGATACAAATCGAGATTGTGAATCATTCCAAGAAGCAGAGGGCCAGACTGCTGCAGACGAGGATAGAACTGCTCAGGCAACAGCTAATGACATAACTTCATCTGAACACAAAATTTCATGTGCTATTGAACTACCATGTTCCGAAGAGCCACAGCCTCAAAGCAAAAATGAAGAAAAAGATGAAAAGGATTATTGCTCTGATAGAATCATATACCCATCTATTATCCATCCACAGCCATCACCAATTCCAAGACATGGCAATACACCAACACCACAGCATGGGGCAGAAAACATATACACTGCAGTCAAAAAGGATTCCAAAGCAAAGAAAGAGGTCGGCAAAATATAAAGTGAAATAAAATATCACAGTAATACTTGTTTTCTTCCCATGTAAAAATTTCTAAACTACGTTGAACTCGACCTCACAGCACTTGATCAAACAAAATATCAACAAGATTGAAGGCCAACAAAGACCTCCTCCCCCCACCAGCCTTCATGGTGGCTCTGGTAACAGCCAACTTGCTGGTCCTCACATTAAGGCTTGGATCACCAATATAAACTTCTACAAATACGTAAAGTCAATGGGCAGTTTGGTTCAATAGACACTCAACAATGTTCCTAACCTCTTTCTGGAGTGTCACAGGCATCTATTTCTTGTTTCTCTTCCTTGAATTTGTCTCTCTTCAAAGACAAAAGAAATAGTTTAGATTTACTTGGGAAATCCTCCAAGCAAACCATTACTTCTGCAGAATCCAAAAGACTGATGATCTTGTCCAGTCGTCCCATGACACCCACCATATCTTTGTGCAATGTTTGAATGAGGTCTTTGGATACCTCTCTCGTGCCAAAGTAAAGCACACAAGAAAAATGTGATGCAACTGACACAAGGTAGGATACAACTTTAGATCACATTAACATTGAATTAAGTAATAGATTAATGCAAATACACATCACTCTGCTAAACACAATTTTCTACACAACACACTGTACCCAACAAATTACCAGTGCTGTACCATTTAGACTGTAACTTAGATAGGTATAAAATATATATCATATGAAAGAGTTGATCATGTTTCTATTACAAGTGGTCTACACATGCAGTGATCTAGGTATACCCTGTTGCTGACTTCCTTTGACTAGAAAATGTTGGAATAGCACATTTACACACCACATGCATGTATCTTCATCGTATGTACAATTTGACACATCCATACTATCATCAGTCCTACTTACAACATATTGCTCTCTTGAAGATCGCGGATGACATGTTGGTGGTGTGTATGCAACGGTGCCTATCTAGATGCATGGTCCCATGGGACCTTCGCTTGGCTTCTTGTAGAACGATAAATTCGTTTGTTTTGCGATTCTTTTGCAAAAAGTAACAAACGCTAACAACTATTACCTGATCTTTACTCTGCGCTTCTCGGTTTGACGACAGTTTGACCGTAAAATGGAGGTTCACGACATCTCGGCTTTTCTGTCATAATGCGCGGGATTGTTACGTCACCCATTGTTGATGTGCCAAAGGTCTGCTGATTGGCTCTGCCAATTCCCGAGAGTGATTCACGCTGACAAGCTAGTATTACGTCACCTACGTTTTTTTGCGTTCCAAAACGATTGCTGATTGGCTCGACAAACTCCCCGAGCGTGACACACGCTTACAAACAAACATAGATAGATAGATAGAAACATAGGTACAGACATACCGACAGACAGACCGGAAGTCTATTCAACCCGTTTAGAGTGAGCTTCTCGCGAAGCAGTCCACCACTCATTGTGGTGTACTTCTTTTACGCGCGTAGCTTAACAAAAGAATCGCAAAACAAACGAATTTATCGTTCTTCAAGAAGCCAAGCTAAGGTCCCATGGGACCATGCATGTGTGTACCGTTGCGCACGACCAACATGTCATCCGCGATCTTCAAGAGAGCAATACGTTTTAGCTGTAAGTAGGACTGATAATAACGATTGGCGTCGTCTTGCAAGAAATATTCGTAGAAACGCTAGCGCTGCTTTCTTCTGGATCTGGTCACTGCATGTCGCTTCACAGTATTTGTAGGAGACGTACGAGATCAATCTTTATCTAGCTATAGCTACGACGAATTATCATCAGAACGAAAGATGCTAGCAACGTACGGCTCAACGAAAGCATGATAATCTCGTCCGCCTCAGTAGTTGGCTACAAGTGATGCAGGGTCGAGCGCTACAGAATTGAGAAATATCGTGCCCGCTCCTTGCAAGAATATATTTCTAGGTGTAAGTAGGACTGATGATGAACGATCGACGTCGTCTTGCAAGAAAGATTCGTAGAAAACGTTGCCCTGCGTGGTTCCTTCTGGATCCGGTCGCTATAACATACATGTCCTGCTTCACAGTATTTCCGGTGCACGTACATCGATCTCTATCTACGACGAATTAATTTTAACGGAACGAAAGATGATAGCAACGGCTCAACGAAAGCATGATGATCGTGTTCACCTTAAGTGATGCAAGAAAGAACGCTACATGCAGAATTGAGAAATAACGATAACAATCCCGAGAGACGTAGCTGTCACGCATATGCATGTAGTGAATTCTAAGTGTAGTGTGGGACATTGATGATATTTAGTTGATTATCTTTAATCACATCGACGCATCCATGGGTTTTAAAGAATTATGCAACCTAATGATTAATTAATAATAATAAAATAAATAGATAAAATTTAATAAAATTTACAATATTCACAATAAACACGCACACACACACACACACACACACACACACACACACACATTCACACAGCACACACACGCACATGCGCACACACACGCACAACACATGACACACACGCGCGTGCGCACCACACACACACACACACACACACACACACACACACACACACACACACACACACACACACACACACACACATACACACACACACACACACACACACACACACACACACACACAACACAACACACACACACACACACACACACACACACACACAGAGGCACACACACACACACACACACACACACACACACACACACACACACACACACACACACACACACACACACACACACACACACACACACACACACACAGTCGCTCGTAGCTCTGAAGCAAGAGTGTAAACACAGCTTCATTTACTAGTTGATAATGTCATAATATCTGTTGTATTGTAATCATTGCTACTGCAGTGTCATTGGTGCAGTCGATTCCACAATTGGTTTTTTTCTGTAGAAGAGGATGTGCTTTCACCTGAAGCTGTAGCATTGATTCAAAAGTACTGCATTTTTCAGTACAGTCACTTAATTTGACATTCAAGAAGTTGATATTCACAATCTTTATTGCGTGGGTTTCTTTAGCACTGCTGGAAAATGTTACAGTAGACTTTTTGTGGTCATCGAAAAGTAGCTTTTCTTGAAGACAAGTACATCTTTGCTATCAACAAGCTACTGCAACGTGAGGGAAATTACCCAATTCATGGCAGTCTTGTCACTATAGATAGATAGATGTATGTAGATGGTATCATGGTGCACAGTCGAACTACCCAGAAGTCTAAAAGAAAATCATATACTGTGGAGTTTCACGATGAAGATACATTTTCATTTGGCTATGTTGAACTGTTTATTACCAGTATGGCCAAACAGTATGCAGTCATTCAAAAGTTTGCACTTAGAAGAATGGCCGAAATGTGTGCTCAAGAAAACGATCTTTCAGATATTGTTTTTACATTTGGAGACTTACAGGAGCTTTTGGTGAACACTGAAACTCATAATCTGGTAGCAGTTTTAGTAGACAGCGTTGTTGCTCAAGTAGTTTGCATAGAGATGCATAGTTCTTCTGTTTCGTATTTGGCACCTATACCGAATACAGTTGAATGTGATTAGAATGATATGGATTTTTCTCTGATAGTATGAAATATATGTGAAATTGTCGACAACACTTTCATTGGTTGTGTTGTTTACACACACATACACACACACACACGCACGCACACACACACACACCACACACTCATTGATATATATATATATATATATATATATATATATATATATATATATATATATATATATATTGAGAGGAAGCCCTATGCCATAAAGAATGGTCTGTATGCAGGTCTAAAGACACTGATGTTTTCAATGTCGTTTGGTAACTTGCATCATTTGGAGATAACATTTCATTCTTTCTTTCAGGAGCACTTACTTAGGAGTACTGTGATTCAGTTGACTGCATAATTGCACAGGTAGTTTGTAATAGAGATGAAAGGATCTTCAATTTTGTATTTGGCACTTGTGCATAATATAATTGAGTGTGTTAGTTGAGTGTCATTATACTCAGTTTCTCATTACTGTTTATGGAAAATTATAAACATCTCTATGGGTTCAGAATTATGCAGGCTTTCTAGGCACAACGGCAATTAATTGATGCGTGGGGACTAAAATATTACTATATATATATATATACATATATAGGTCTGCATTTCTACAATTGTCAAATCCAACGGTGCTATTGTAATTCTCTTGCTGCCGTCATCAGCAACCAAAATACAGCCTGGTGATCTTCCGATGAAACGACTTCTTCAATAAATTTTTGACTTCTGTTGTATAAATATGTCGCTTGATCCTCGCTTCGAACACGACGCGACTACGCAGCTGAACGAGCGAACACATCGCGGCTAAAACGTAGCGAAGAGTATCGCTCTAGTAGTAAATTAATTTAAGCCTCGAATACGCAGCGAAAACCGGCGATCGCGACGCTTCGCGGTACTTTCGCTTCAACTCGCGTCGAAAGGCGGTGAATCGCTTCGAAACTTCCTCAATAATTAATTGGAATGAGAACTTTGGTCTAGAATGAAATCTCTACACGAATCTGTGGGAGTGAAGGACGGACTTAGTCTTGCGTAGCCAAACCCCTCCTCTTCTTGATATCGATATCTACTGGGTACGCGAGGACTAGGACGGACTCTCCATAGCACGTGATGTGACCACGCCTTTTCCAAGTGCGATGACGGAATACTTTTCGCCGATCTGGCGCAGTGGGTGAAATATCTTGGTTATTAGCTAATGGCGTACTCTGTTTGGGCAAAAACGAGTCATTTAGCCCCAAGTGTTGTGATGAGAGCCCGTTTGGGAGAAACAACAACTCGTTACGTCGACGTACGTCATTCTACCTCAAAGTTACGGCAGTCAGAAAACGGTACAGGAAGCAACACGTTTGCTAAGTTTGTCTAGATTGCGGGTTTGTCTGCTTACCGGTAGATAGAGTACGCGGTAAAGCAATTCATGACATCAATTTGCAACTTGTTTGCAAGCAAATCCGCGCTTACCGCTTTTCGTTTTGTTGAGTGGGCGTCTGCGTGGGCTCACACATGATTGGCAAGAAACGAAGAGCACGGCGAAGGGGTGAGTAGTACGGGAATTGGTCGAGGCTTTGTGACTATAAAAGTGACCCCAGAAGCACAACCGACATACAGTTGGATGGTGATGATCACAATGATTCCGAATCGACTAATCGGGATTTTGCTGCCATTGTTAATGTTTGTCACACACGTCGCTTCGCGTGGAGTGAAAGGTGACCGCAGTGAAGACAGCGTGACGGTTGCACAAATCAATGTGCAAGTTTCTCTTGGAGGGAATAGTACATCAAATGGTTTGATGTCGAGAAAAATGGTGGGAATGAAAGGAGAGAAAGGAGACCGTGGGAAAGCAGGTCCGCCTGGAAGACCAGCACCAGAGAACAAATGCAGCTGCAACTGCTGTTCGCGTCTAGTAGAAATTGAAGAAAAACTATCAAATCTGACTGAAGTGGTCAATCAGTTACAGTCACAAAACAGAGACAAAAAAAGAAGTTACACAAGTTGTCAAGAGGCTCAACAGTTAGGCAAACTAGTAAGCGGCGTGTACACTTTGGATCTTGGAGATGGATTGGATTCGTTTCAAGTGTACTGTGATATGTCGACAGACGGTGGCGGCTGGACAGTTTTTCAGAGACGCCAGGACGGTTCTGTTGACTTCTACCGCGGATGGTCTGACTACAAAAACGGATTTGGAGACTTAACCGGAGAATTCTGGTTGGGATTAGACAAAATACACAGATTGACAAAACAGGCACAGATTCTTCGTGTAGATCTAATGGATTTCAGTGGCCGTCAAGCACATGCTGACTACAGAAGGTTTCAGGTAAGTGATGAGTCGAATAAATACTCTTTGACCTTCACATCATACAGTGGAAACGCCAGCGATTCATTATCTTATCACAATGGGATGGCCTTTACGACTAAAGACAACGACAACGACAAGGGCGGTGCCAACTGCGCCAAAACCTTTAAGGGAGCTTGGTGGTACCACAGTTGTTATGTTTCTAGCTTGAATGGTCTCTACTGGAAACATGAAAGGTCTACTAACGCCCAGGGAATCGTTTGGCAAAAATGGCAGAGCAACATTTCTCTCAAATTTACAGAAATGAAGTTGCGTGTTAGTTCGTAAATGACATCTGCTACTACTTACAAAGCGTTTACGCTGACTCAGTACATTGATTTTAGCACAAAACGCACGATACTGTAAATTGAGTTGCAACAGCTCCAGATATAATAAAGCTTGTTTGTGTTTGCGCCTGTTACACAAAGTTTCAAGGACTTGGGTCGTAATTAATAGCAAGTCCCATGTTGAAAGCGATTACAAGATACACTGACACACAGACACACAGACACACAGACACACAGACACACACACACACACACACACACACACACACACACACACACACACACACACACACACACACACACACACACACACAAACGTATACGCAAATATAGACTTGAAGCAGTATTATCCCTAGTGCCTCGATTATGGCGCATAAAAAGCGTCAAAAAAAACTCTTCCTGTAACTGTAATTATAAAAATTTTAAGAAGATAGAAAATAAAAAATGTATTTGAAAATTATTAGAAGATGGTCTTATACTGATGTCCAGATCCAGAACTAGACGGCATGCAAAGAATACTATTAAGGACGTTGCCAGCTTAATCTATGAAACGAGCTTCCCTAGATACTTGTATCTGTAAGGTTTTTGCAATATAAGAAATCAGTACAACCACAGACAGCGGTGGTGACTAAAGCCTTGAGCTTTCTCCAAAGTCGCCTGCAAGCGATTGTCTTATAGAACAGTATACAATTAAATGCGGTTTACCGGATGCAACTTCACACAAAACTTTAATACCTGAACTGCGCGTGCGTACGCTAATTTAGCGCAAAGTAGCATGCGCGAAACAGCCGTGGTCAGTAGATGCCATCACATGAAATCGGTCTCCACGGCAACCGGTCTACATATCACGAGGTCTTTCAGCTACGAAGATTTATGGAAACAGAATACCTTCTTCAGCCCATTTACGTTTGTCTGCAAGAAATTTGAAACAATTCTCCAGAGTTTCCCTAGACACAACCTAGAGAAAACACACACCAACACACAATTTCAGTTTTGTGTAACTGGACATTTTATTACAGCAGTCGAGTTTTTAATATTTCGTTCCAGTTTTGTTTTGCTATGGCTTGTCTTGTACTAGCGTCTTGAATGTAGAATTCTCTTCTTTGTTTGGAGACCAGTTGATTCAAATATCTGGTATATATTAAATTTAAAACATTTCTGCAATGAAAACGTAGCTGTTTAGACCTTTTCGTAGTCAGTAACCGTGACGTCACTAAAATGCCAGTTTGTTTGATAGTCTTTGAATTCTTGTGTTGATGATCCGGGACAATCGCATGTTACGTGGACTATCACTCGACCACAAGGCTTCAACCAATTCTATAGCAAAACCAGTTGTGATGCGAATACAATAAGAAAGAGTAATTGTTGTATTATTTTAACGAGGATGTGCATGCAATCTTAAAAGATGTCCACTCATGCTCAAAGTTTTTAGTTGCTATATCAAATTTGTTAGTTAAAATGCTGTGTCTGTAGCCAAAAGTGGCTGCCCAAAGTAAGGTAGCTAATTCAAAAGATCAAAAATATATGGAGCAATCGTTTACTAATTAATTAATTACTTAATCTCTTTGCAAGCGTTGTAAATTGTTGATTTGCTGTAATATAATTATAATTTCTGAAATTGTATGTAAGCAATTTATTATTTCTTTTACAGGTTATAGTTGTTACTCAAGAACTAAGTAGTGTATTTCAAAATTATTCGACTTCGTTACTCAAATGTTTACAGTACACAAAATATAGATAATACATAAAAATATTTTAAAATTTTGTAAATATAGGCAAAAAATGGAAAAAATTGAAGCTAGTAAGTATGTTTAAAATCTGATCGATTGATGTCAATTAATGTTAAATAGACACCTATATTGCCTTACAATTGTTATAGCATTTGCGTTAATTAAATTAATTATTATTGAAAGTGATGCATAAGCAGCTATTAAATACATTTAACTAAAACCTGTAAGGATCTCTGTAAGAGAGATCTGAAGCTGTAATGTAAACTGTAACTGATGCAAACAGATTTGGTACATTTTATATAATTATATATGGTTTGGATTAAACTGGCAAACTCCAGCAACTTTCAGTGAAGAGATGTGTTTTACAAATTTTGCTGCAATTTCATTTATTGATATATGTTCTAAAAATTCTATTATAATTAAAACCATACTTGAATCAAGACTATCGTTTGCTGAATGCTTTGACAACTGTAATATATTGCACTACACGGTTTCAGCTATACCATATACTCACTAGACTCACTCTGACGTTTTTGAAGATGGGAAGATGATCTTCACGTTTTATATGAATAAGAATACCCAAAAACGAAATTGCGTCAAAACTTTGAGACTCAAATTGCCTGTCTCTCATGTTCTTTACTAGAAACAAAATCTGTTCCAAACGTACTATATAAAAATAGAGACTATCATGGCAGATCGAGATTCTAGATTCTAAACCTTGGTTACCTTGTCACAAAGACTCTTCTGCTTGCATCGTTTGTTGCACAAATCTACTAAATTTGGACAATATTCAACGGCTGTAACAACAGCATCAACGTATTGGGTTAGACAACAGTAAAATCAAAACAATTAATTAACCAGAAAACACAAACAGCCTACTAGGTAGGCAATTTCTTACGCTTTGTAAGTTGTCTACACTTTGTTTATAATCGACACTAGAGTTGTTTCTGCTTGACTTGCATAAGTCTAGTTACTATAAGAATTTTAAATAAGCACACATAATTTGTGAAGGCTTTTTACCAAATCACCTAACATAGTCTAGCGTAACGCGCGCTAAAAGCAGTAGATTATAGTAAACAGTCCCCCTTAGATATGAAGCTACAATAACTAAAAAAGTGATATTTTATCACGTTTGCTGTATCATGTTATGTTGTTAATTGCCGAGCGTAGCGAGGCTTGTACTCCTGGTTGCACAACAGTAATGGGCGTGGTCCTATATGGCTTTCCATTTGGTGTGTGTGTGTGTGTGTGTGTGTGCGCGCGCGCGCGCGCCCGTGTGTTTGTGCATGTTTGCCCGCGCGTGCGTGTGTGTGTGTGTGTACGCAAATCTCAAATTTCTCCTCCCCACGACCACGTTTCATGATAGGACCTACCTTAAAAAATGGATTCCGTGTCTTACTACAGATGAGTCTAAGAACGATTCGTGCAAGTAATCAAGCGACGAAGAAAATGATTCATGAAGTTCCCTCGCCCCATCCTTTTGTATTGTAGCTAGGGACTGTTTGTACTTGACAACCAATAAACACTTTCAGGAGTTGAATGCCACCTACAGTCAACTATTCACACGTCCCGTACTACAGTATGATCAATCCTTTACTTCACTGTGCTGCATCTAGCACTGTTGATAGTCAATGTTTGCTGATATCAATTTCTATGTCAGTAAATGCCATACCACTTTCGTTACAACGGAACTGAGTGCATACCTAGACTGTACATTTCAACGACGACTACCTATACCAGGCCTATATACGTAATCTAAACTACTAGGAAGTTTGCATGTTTACTTCTATGACAGCTAGGGTTTCAACAAATACGTATTGTCTAGCTAGGACTCGGCGTTTCAGTAGACTGTCTGAAAACTCTGTTGGACGTGTTACTCACGAACGCGAGGCGCCTACGGATACCGTACAACTAGTTAATTAAATTCCTACACTGATTGAGAAGGCTCCATCCCCATAGCTCTCCGGTTCCTACGCCGGTGATGAACTTTCAGCACGCGGGCTATACAATATAGTTTGCGGGCATCACTACTGCTAAACAATATCTATCTAATACGTCGCGGGTGCTACTGTATAGTCATTGCTATGGTTTCTATCATCCCGCTCAGTGTTCGGTGCGTGCACGGGGGACAGGCCAACGTCTGAGCTTTCAATTAGGTTATATTCTTTTCTCTTTACTATAA